>NW_007733102.1:61737-64782 GCF_000696425.1 Galeopterus variegatus | reverse complement strand
CGCACGCGCGCGCACGCATATATATGAACAGAGAAAATAATGCCATCAGCTTACATTTTTATAAAATCCACTTCTGGCTTATCTTGAGGACCCAGGGGTGCTGAGTCTGCATCCCTGTATGGCAGCAATCAGCTGGAGCAGAGCAGAGGCTGTTGCCTTTGACAGTATCTGTGCTCTCCAATTTGCCACAGTCCCCACAATTACCTACCGTTCTCCTACCCTAGGATTACTCTTACCCCCAAATCTACTTCTTTATAATACCTCTCAGGTCACTGTGTGCATCTGAGTCTGCAACTCCTACTCCAAGTTCAGTTTCAAGGAAAAGTAATTAGTAACCTAACCCAGAAAGGGCAATCCCCAAAGAAACAAGAGAAAGGGTAAGAGGGCCAAAACTCACTTTCAACACATAAACAGAAGCTGTAAAAAATCAAGTCAAAGAAGCTGACCAAGGCTGGTTGCTGAAGAACTCCTCTGGTCAGCCACGTGTAGATAAAGTCACGCTGGTTTCTGGCCAAGTGTTGCCAACAGACTCCTGAGCATAGCAGATATTGTTATAGCCTAAACATCCTGCTTAGTTTTATAGATTTAACTTCACAATTCTTTTCACTATGGGTTTACTGCTTTGTCACTCCATTTTTTAAAAAATGACAAAATCTGAGGCATATTTATCCTTTTCTCTGACAAGCTTCTAAAAATAAATCCAAGACTTTTCTCACTTTTATCCTGGTGTAATCTACAACAATTTCCCTCTACACTTGCACATATGGGACTAGGAGAAGGGCTGGATGAAGAGGAAGCCAGACTCAGAACTTCTGGTCTCACTCCTGACCCACTGGGGCTTCTTTGCTCAGCAGGTCGGGGTAATGAGGGTAGTGATAAGGGGACAAGTGGGTAGGTAGAGTGACTCCATCGATAACATCAGTGCTGAAAAATGTAATTCTATCTCCTCCCCCCGCCCCCATATCTAAAACCAATTGTTTAGTTCAACTAAACAATCACTTATTTCTGTGAACATTCATCAAGTACAACTCTGGACCAAGAACTGATCTAGTGCAGTACAGGACACAAAAATGGCCAAGGCACAGCCTCTATCTTTGGGCAGGGGGATGTGATGACTAAAAATTGTGACCAATTCTGACCCCAGGCAGTTTGGCATAGGTCTTTATAACAGAAGCACAAAGTCTGGCATACCCAGGAGGCTCAGGCCTTCAGGGGTGATGAGAGAGGAAGGTGTTCAAGGACATTCCAGAAAAAGGGTAGAGCTTGAGCAGAGTCCTGAAGACACGAAAATGTAATGTGATTCAGGCAGCATGAGGTGGGATCTTCAGGAGACCGGAGGGCTGACAGGGGCAATGGTGGGGAGTGGGTTATGGTATTGTGGGAAAAAAACTTTAAAAAACAAGGAAAGCACCTTAACAATTATATAATGAGAATCTATCAAAAGCTTTTGAACAGATGAGCTATGTGATCCGATTTAATTTTAATTTTGCTTTATTTTCACTTTGAGGAAGATGCCTGACAGCAGGATAAGAAGGATTAGAGATTCTGAGTCCCTTCCACACACAACACTCTATGCTAGAAACATCTGGACATTAACAAATGAATATCTTCATCTTCAACATACTTGCAATTTAGTAGAGGGAGTGGCCCAATTCCCAAACAACTTTAATATAGATTGTTAGAGAGATACATGAAGTGAGAGCCCAACTCTTTACGGAGTATTCAAGGATAACATTAAATAGGAAATAAAACCTATGCATGATTTCAGTGGGCAGAAAAAGAGGGTGGAGGGGCTTTAGAGGGGAGAGGGATAGAATAAGCAAAGTTAGGAGACAAGGAAGGCCTAGTTATTTAGTATCCTGTTTGGCTGCAGCAGCAATTTTGCATCTAAGCTTAACAGGGGAGGAGGTTAAAAGTAAACAGGGCCATATTGGGGAAGGCTTTGGAAGTGACATAGCTAATTGCACTCCATTTAGTGGACAGCACAGTTTAAGCAGTTCCCAATTACTGGGCAGCCTAGAAGAAGAGAGAAGAGGCAGGAGCCTAATTAGGATAGGGTAATAATGTAAAAAGTGCTAGTCAGGAACTGAACCAGGGTGTTGTCGGTAGAGATGCAAGAGATTCCAGAGGAGAATCTCAACAAGCTCTCTCGACTCATTGCCTGGGAGTAGGAAAGGTCAGGAAGGAGAAGGATAAAAAGAAATTCCCAAGTTTCAAGTGCAGGTGATAGGAGGATGGGGGGCCCACTAATAATAATACAGGGAAGCTGGTTTGTAGACAGATGACATGAAGGTTAACTTTAGGCATATGGAGGTGACAGTACTAGCGGGACATTTATACGGACATGTGTTACAGAGAATGCAAGAGCACAGGCTGGAACTTCGGTCAGTGCCCAGGAGGCAGCTAGGACGCACAAGCATAGAGTCATCCTTGGATCTGAGAGGAGCAGTGGAGAGTAGTGGTTAGGGTCTTCCATTCTGGGTTTGGTTTCCACTTAGTAGCCATCTGACTTAAGTTATTTAACTCTCTGAGCCTTGTTATCCTTATCCATAAAGTAAGGATGATGCCACCCACTTCTTGGAAAAGTTGTGCATATTGAGTGTGACAAGGCACATAATGGGCCTGACACAATGGCTGGCACACAAGGAGCACCCTGTAAGTGTTAGCAGCTGCTAGTAGTGTAGCAGCAATGACCCAGAGGAAGAAAACTAGATACTCACATGCAAAACACCAAAAACACCTGTCTTGTAGAAAGTTTCAGGGGATTAGGAAAAGAAAAGGAGAGACAGAGAAAGAGAGACTCACTCTAATGTACTGTAGAAGCCAAGGGGAGGTGGGACAGGCAATGGTGCCACATGCTTAGCAAGGTTGAGTCCGGGCAAAGATTGATGGCTTTGCCTACAAGGAGATCACCGACAGCCTTCCATGAGAAGTGTTAGCAGAGGTGGAGGTGCTGACAGATGGACCCGTTTAATCACTCCTCTTCCTCCTTCCCCACTCACCTCCTTTCAAAAGGTACCAACCTAGCAGTGGGCAAGGGTTCCC
>NW_007733102.1:57300-60823 GCF_000696425.1 Galeopterus variegatus | reverse complement strand
TTAGGGAGGAGGAGGGAAGAACTGGATGCAGATACATATTTATAATTTATCAATTAACTTCTCCCTTCATTCCTAAACAGCTCATCCAATTTGAGCAGGCGAGGCAGACTCTCCAGGCTCAGTCCCGATAGCTTTGATCAGGAGTAGATGAGTGAGCTGTGCTCCCCGAAAGTGCCAGGCGCTGAAAGGCAGCCCAGTGGAGCACAGGAGCAAGCCGCCTGCTCAGCGCCTCTGCCTTTCCCTGCCCACCGGCCAAAGGCTGCCTTTGTAAGTTAAAATGCCACGTTACCTCTTTCTCCTCTTCCTCCTTGCAGTGCACTGCATTTTCATCCCTGTGTGCTGCCACACGCCCCCAGTCCCGCCCTTCTTAGCCCATCACTCCCAGGCAGAAAATTCTGACTCCCACATATACAGAAACACAACACAGAGGAAATAAGAGCAGCAAATAAATATCCCCCGAATTCCACATTAAACAAAACTTCAGGCAATTCTTCAGTCTCATTTAGCATCCTTCCCCCACCAATGTTATCCTCAAATTCAGTGATTCCCAAGTCATAGCAGCCGTGATACATCATTTCACTCCTGCCCTGTTCCTTCAGTACATTTCCTGGGAGGGGACCTTAGAATACCCTGCACTGAAGTAAAATACATCTTCCCCACACTGCACAAACACTGTGAGAGTCCCCGTTTCTGCCAGAAACAATACAACATCATGCTTAAGGCTCGTCTTGGATTTAGAGGGAGGCAGGCCAACTCAGAACCACCCCCAAACACCAAATATAAACTTCATCGAAGGGAACTGATAGCGTTGGCTTTTTATTGCTATTTTTTTTAGTTGTTAAAAGCATTAAGTTATCATCTGAACTGCATTCATCAGAATCGACAATTCCCCTTGGATCCATGAATCATTCAGAAGGCAGACTGACACTTATAATGACAAAAATAAAGTGATCTCTACCTTTACTTCTACCTACAGAAATGAAGTGGAAGGTCCAATTGGGCAGAGGAAGCATGGTGTCCACCATGGAGGCGGCGAGAGAGAAAGAGAGGGAGAGAGCAAGGAGATTAAAACATCAGCACACTGCAGACACACAGAAATGCAGCACACATAAAAACTCAAGACAGTAAAGGCAGTAGCACCGCAACACCCTGAGAAGGAAGGCAGCACAAAACAAGCACACAACGGGAAGCTTAAACAAGCAGGCACACTGCGACCAGCAAGGCTGCTTCCATCAGCTTCGGTGTAAGCTCTGTCCCACGCCTTTCTTCTCAGTCCCGTTCTTAGAAACAAGACACAGTCTGCATGCAAAAGCACTGCATAGCCACACGTATGTGAAATTGCACACATGTAACCAATCTAAAAATGGTCAGGAAAAGCCTTGGAGAAGCTAGGTTCTCCTGTGTTTTCCCAACATTAATACAAGTCATGAGGCCCAAGGGTGTAACATACATGCATGGGTGGCACACACACTACATACATAGATATTTCCACACAGATGTATGGGAATCAAAAACAGGTTCTGGAGATCTGGTGAAAAACAGACAGAAGGAACAAGGAGAAGGGAGTACTGGCGGGAAGGGGAGTACTGGTTTTTTAGGTAATCATCAGATGGGCAAGAACGAACAAGGGGGTGAGAAACTGAAAAGAATGAGAGGAAGAGGAATGTGGTCAAAGGACTGTCTTAAAAACCGATTAGACTATAAGATGCAACTTAAAGTCTTAGTGGCACCATCACCAAGAAGAATTCTGCATCTTTTCTAGAATACCTCTCTAAAGAGGAATTCAAAACATCTGTGTCCATCATTATTTCTTTTTTTCTAGAAGGTACCTGACTTATTCCCCCAGAGCATGGTTGTGTCTGATTGCTCTGCACATGTACATGTCAGTACTGGGTGAGGTGTACAATCCAGCTTCTCCAAATGCTTTCATACCAGTGTTGAGATTTAGCCTTCCAAAATGCCTGTGCTGGCTGGCCGGTTTGCTCAGTTGGTTAGAGCGAGGTGTTATAACACCAAGGTCAAGGGTTCAGATCCCCATACCAGCCAGCCACCAAAAAAAAAAAAAAACACAAAACCACCTGTGCTGCATCAGTGTGCCTGAAATAAGCAAAATCAAGATCAAGGAAGTCCCCATCAGCCTATCCCATCTGCCATACTCTGTCCTATTTCATCAGCCATATGATGCATTTAGTCCTCTAAGCCACTGTAGGAGCTAGAACTCCTGAAGGGCAGTTGGGAGCATAAGGCTGGAGAATGTAGAAGGAGGTCCTGTCATCAGGACTCTGAGAACCTGCTTTTTCTGATGTAACTTGTCCCTAAAGTTGGGCCATCAAATACCAGGCATTCATAGAGCTCAGTTCCTTCCACTTCATAGAGATGTGCTTAACTCTTCCAAACTACCCACACACTAGACCAACACCAAGCACATGCCCTGCTCATATCCACTTCACAGGTACTTGCTTTTGGCACCTGATCCCCCCACTCACCTACAAAAAGAACAGAGAGGCTTCATCCCAGCCTCTTCCAGAGCCCCATCTAACACTGGAGAACTCAACTGACCTCCCTCCAGTTCTATTCCTTGATATCTGCTCTCTATCAACCATCTCTTCATTGAAATTTCCAGAGCCCACATCATAGCTCTTGGCTCAAGCCTGGAGGATACACTTGTATTGGAAAAGTGGGCTTTCTCCTTAACTTGTTTTATCAATTCAGGATGCTCTCAACTGCCTACCTCCAGAGTCACCTGGACACCATAAACAAACTTTTTTCATCTGATTGTATACCTCTTCATGGCAAAACTGTCTGAGGGATCCAGTGTAAGGAGTAGGAGAGGGGACATGGCCCTTCCGTTCTGTCCCACCCTCCTCAAAAGATCAAGAAAAACAGGAACACATGGAAGGACCCCTTCTTCCCCTTTTCTTTAGTCCTCCAAAAGAGGCACCGAGTCCCATGTGTATTTTGAAAAGAAACAGGCAAGAAAAATTAAAGTATAGTCTTCTGGTGACAGGACAAGGCAGGTAGACCAATCTTGTAATCATCCCAAGGCTCGGAAGAAACACAATAGTAGCAATTGAACAGTGAAAGAAAAGACAATTTTAAGAAGGCTCAGTTCTCAAATCCTGATTCAGGCTGATAATGTGGAAAATTTTTATTTAGGAGAAAAAAGCTTCATTCACAGCCCACCCTGTGCTTAGCTGAGCTGATTTCCTGCACAGTTCATTCCCTGCATATTTGAATATTTTAGGTTGCAGATGCTGAATTTACAGATCTTTATATGCAGTTTTCTTCAGGGTGTATAATGAGTTAGAATCCTGCCATGAGGACATTAGCATGTTCTTTCGATGGTTTTTGCTTTTATAAAAAACTGAAAATAGTAAAACCCCCAAGGGCTTCCTTTGACCATGGAGGGCAGAAAGTCATTATTACAATGGGCAGTGGGATGGAGGGGAAGGAAAAAGCAAACCTTCACTCAGAGTGAAATTCAGGGAGAGGCCCAGCTCCTCTCCCCCAACCTAGGGCCCCC
>NW_007733102.1:53902-55985 GCF_000696425.1 Galeopterus variegatus | reverse complement strand
GCAGCTCAGCAGGGCCAGCACCCAGGATGACAAATGGTGGTGGCGAATGGAGAGCCAAGGGGACGGTGGGGGTGGGAACCACCACGAAAGGTGCCCCCCCCCACCCTGCAGGGTGCCTTGCTGCCAGCCTGGGCCACAGCAGGAGGGACAGGAAGCCAGTGGCCTGCCAGCAATGATGAGGTTCTGAGTGACCAGTCAGAGGAGCAAAGGCAAGCAGGTGGGGCAGCTGCAGGGCCACAAGCTCAAAGCACCTACCTTGTTCACTCATCATGAGGTGGGAGAGGCCTTGAAGGGGGAGAAGAGGGGACAGAGGGAAGAGGAGGGGGAAGGTAAGGAGAAAAAGAAAGAAGACAAAGTTAAAATCCCAAATGCAATGCAATCTTCTCTTAGTTCTTGAGTGGAAGGAGGAGCTGCAGGGGCACACACACATGGTTGGGAGCATGCAGCAAACCCTGGCACCCCAGCCTTCCTGCTGCAGGGCAGAAAGCCTGGCTCTCTGGTTTAAAGGACAGTCTTTTTAAATGGGTCAATAGCCAAGATTGTGAGCTAATCGTAAAATAATAATAGTATTTATTGAGTATATACTATATGTCAGTAACATCATAGAAGCTTTACATGTTAAGTACATATTGTTCTACTTTTTTCTAAATCTTCTTTTCTTTTCTTTTTTTTATTTATTACAAATATTCATGAGATACAAAGCTAACTGTCATCCCTCATGCCCATGATGACTCCCGGTCTAAGTATGACCCCCGTATGAGTAATGGTCTTTAAACTTTTGTACCTCCTGTCCCCACCCAATTATCCCCCAACATCCTTCCCCCTCTCCCTCCCCCCCCCATTCCACTTTGTAGCCCTAGGAATGTTCCCTCCCTCTGTTGGATCATGGCACTACTGTGGTCTTTCTTTCCTGCCTTCCTTTCTCTCTTAGCTCCCACTCATAAGTGGTATTTATCCCTCTGTGCTTTGCTTATTTCACTCAACGTAAGTTTCTCTAGGTTCATCTGTATTGTTGCAAATGGGAGTATTTCATTCTTTTTTGTTTGTTTGTTTTGTTTTGTTTTGTTTGACCGCTAAGGGATCACAACCCTCAGCATGGTGTGGTCCGCACCACACTCACCCAGTGAGCTAACCGGCCATCCCCATATAGGATCTGAACCTGTGGCCTCGGCGCTACCAGCACCTCACTCTCCCGAGTGAGCCACAGGGCCGGCCCTCATTCTTTTTTCATGGCAGAGTAGTATTCCATAGTGTATATATACCATAGTTTCCTTATCCAATCATCTATATCATTATTTCATGATTAGCTCACAATCTTGGCTATTGACCCATTTAAAAAATAATAATAAAAAATAAAGTACATTCTTTTGTCTGCTGAACTGCTCTGGGCCTAATAACGAGAACTTTCCTTTGACCATTGTTCTATGCAATAGGTAAGATTTGTGACAGGTCTATTAAACATTAGGTCCCTTGGGAAGGAGACTCAAGATGCCAGGCAAAGTAGGTTTCTTTCTTTCTTTTAAATTACTTGTAATAATAATACATGGTCACTGTAGAAACTTGGGAAAATGCAGAACAAAAAGAAAATAATCAGTTGTAGTCCCACCATGCAGAGATTACCATCTGACTTTTTTTTTCATATAGTATTCTTTCTGACAAAAATTAAATCATTTAAATATACCAAATAAGTTCCTGCTTGCAAGAGTTGCTCAGATAACCTGAAACTGTTTCTCCTATCACCCTCACCTTAGCCCAGTGCTGTAGGTTTGAATGTCCCCCCAAGTTCATGTTGGGACTTAACCCCCAATATGGTGGTGGAAGGTGGGGCCTGTAAGAAGTGACTGGATCATGACGACTGCACCCTCATGGATGGATTGATCCATTCATGGAGTAATGTGTTGATGGTTTAATGGGTCATCAGGGGCATGGTTCTGATGTCTTTATAAGGAGAGCAAGTGAGGTTAGCTCTCTTTGTATTCTCGCCATGTGACACCCTGTGTGGCTGTAGACAGTCACCACCAAGAAGAAGACCCTCACCAGATGTGTCCCAGCCTCCAAACTGTAAGAAATTAATTTCATCTTT
>NW_007733102.1:52636-53773 GCF_000696425.1 Galeopterus variegatus | reverse complement strand
GAAGAAGACCCTCACCAGATGTGTCCCAGCCTCCAAACTGTAAGAAATTAATTTCATCTTTTTTTTTATAAATTACCCAGCTTCAGGTATTCTGTTATAAGCAACAGAAACTCACTAATACACCCAGTGACAACCATACTCCTTCCTCTACCTCTTTTCTACCATGACTTTTTCCTGGAAAGTTCCCCATCCTTGATCAGGGAGACCTAAAACAGCACTGAATGGGTTAAAGAAGGTACCAGTACACAAAGTCCCAATAAACAAACAACAGAACCTCTGGCTATGTTCTTATAGAAGGAGTTCCCTACTTCAGGGAAACATCAGACCTGATAAACCTATTAAAAGAAAAGATTCCCAACTAGTAACCAACTACACAAGTTATTTGCTCTTGTATCGCTACTATTATTACTGGGGATATTTTCCAAAATTCAGATCACCCAAGAGAACCTTTACTTAGAGCAAAATTCAGGGATATAGGGGATTAATAAAGGAGAAAAATCTAAAGTATGGAAATCTCTCAATGTTTTTAGAGATTACTAGAGATTTAGAAAAGTAATCAAAGGAAAAATATAGGTTAAGCATCTGACTTTTAGAAGGTCAATGATATATTAAATACATAGATACATGTGTCATAAATGTCATGGAGTCTATTCTTTAAACAAATTTTATTAAACTATAATCATATTTTAAATGCACAGTCCTGGCATTCATTGCTCTAGAGCTAGTATTAATACTCACGGAAAAATGAAATCATGCCAAAGCAAGTCATTCTCATAATTTATTTTGTTCAAAGAATTAATTTTTGGTCTTTATTAGGGGGTTGAGGGAATAGTAGAGAGAAGTGAAAGGCCCTAGATTTGTCTAAGAGAAACTTCCACAGAAATAGCTATTCCTACAAATGCCTGATATTTCTGGACCAAATCGCAACTTTCAGCGACCCAGCTAAGAGCACAGAAGGAAAGGACATGGGGTGGGCGGGTGAGATCTGTGGAAAGGGGAATGGGAATGGAATATGTAGATGTATGAATTTAGGAGGCACCATCACAGGAGTGTGGTCAACTTTAAGAAGCAAGAATAGGGAAGATCCAAAGAGATACATAAGAATAAAATAGGGAGTTAAAAAAGGGCAAACATTTT
>NW_007733102.1:47148-51711 GCF_000696425.1 Galeopterus variegatus | reverse complement strand
AAAGAGATTGAAGAGTCTTTATTTGGCCCAAAGAAATATGTTTAAAATTTACCAAATGAAGCGTAAGCAGGACACTTGGCAGTGAGGGGGTATTCAAGCCCTGAAGAAACCCCTACAGTTGGGTCTCATCTTACATGCTTGCCAAGGTGCATTTCCCTGATGGATGCTTTTTAATCCTGGGCCCCACCCCAGACCTAATCCATTAGAATATTGGGGAGGAGTTGGGACAAGATCTGAATTTTAAACGAGTTGCCCAAGAGATTCCCGTGTTCCATGGAACTTGAGAGCTACCCCTTTAGAGTGGCATATAAATCAAGTTTTGGTAAATTAAATTGTATGATAAATGCACTAAGAGGAATTGACTATTTAATGGAACCCTGCAGTGGATCCTTTTGTGAAGGAAAGAGTCCTTTTTAAATGCAAATAACCTACCACCTGTGTTTTTAAAATTCAAATTTGTACTTATCAGGTTTTATTAAGCTACATATGTAGTCACAGTATTGCCACTCGAATAAAATGCTCATATTCTTCAACTTATAAAAACCATAAATAGAAATTTTAGGCTGACAATGCAAATCTGGGATTCTGGTGTCAAAATGTTGGTTTTGCAGGCAATAGAGCAAAATAGCCAGGAATAAGTGTAACAGGATGGGAGAGGACAGGAAGTGTGCAACCATAACATGGTTTGAGTTTTATTTTGCTTTTTGAGAAGGGAATTTTTTTCCACTTTCAAGGACCTTTTACTTCAATATTTTTTCATATATGAACTTATCCCCATAGCTTGCAGAGTTAAGAACTGGAACCAAGAACTCCAGAGTGACCAGGTCTCTTCTGCAATTCCATTTCTCCCCTCTTCATCTCAAAATACTCCTACTTGCTGCTAAAAATCTCAGGCCCCCGAACAGTGAATGGAAGAACCAATAGCCAATCAACCAAACAATTTAAGTCCCTAGTATACACAAAGACTAGATAAGGTGGTGGGGATACGAGTAAGTATAGTACATTGTCCCTGACCTCTAGGAGTTTAGAGTCAAGATGGGAATGGGGGGTGTGTGTTATATTTACACAAACACACATACAACATATACACTGACACCTGGCAGTGAAGCATAGGTGTCAAGACCAAGGACTTCAGAGCCATATTCGATTTCCATCTCTGCTACTTTCTAGCTTGTGACCCTAAACTTCTGTGCCTTGATTTTTCTATATGTAAAATCTGGATAATAATAATGCCTTCTTTGCAAGTTGTTTTGAGGATTAATAGATGTAAACCTGTACCTGCATGTGGTCAGAGCTCTATAAGGGTGGTGGTTGTTATTTTTAATATGCTATGAAAATATACTGATGTGTGAGGTAACACTTATTACAGAGCCTGACACACAGTACGTGCTCAATGGTGTTTGATGAATGAATGAAAAAAGAATGGGTAATTGCTGAGTCAAATAATGAATTCAGACAATTAGGCCAGTAGAAGTGTAAGGAGAGTCCCAGATGCTCAGAAAAGGTTTGTGGAAGACAAAGGGATTTGAAATAGGCCCTGGAAGGTGGTTTAGGATTTAGATAGATGGAGGACATTCTAGATAGCACCACCAGGTCCTAAGACCACAAAGTCCATCTGTAAGGACTTTCCTGTTCAATTTTTCAGAAACAATTAGCACACTACCAGGCATGTGGTATGTATATAACAACGTGCTATACAAATAAAGGAATGAATACATATAAATAGTTCATATAAGGAAGAAGTGAAAGATATCCTAAGAATCAGAGTATGGAGGCCTTGAGTTTCAAGGCTATAAAAAAAAACAGACTTGATTTTGCAGCTGATGGGAGACATTGAGGGTTTATGGGCAGGAGAATGACCTGGCAAAAATGATGTTGAAGAAGATTGCTTTTGCAATAATGTGGATAGTATGAATTAGAGGGAAAGAGGTATAGGCAGAAAGATTAGTCATAGGCAAAGGGCCCAAGCTAACATCATGGCGTGAGAAAGAAAAGGGAAAAGAAGATTCAACAGGCTTTGGTGATAGATGAGATGCTTCAGGGGAGGGGTGGGTGAGAGACTAGGAGAAGCAGTATCAGAAATAGGAAGGTGGGAGGGGGTGGGGAGATGGACTTGGAGTGAGGGAGATGATGGTTTCTGTTTTAGGCAAGATGACTTGAAGAGAAAAAAGGAATTGCTCAAGCAAAAAAGTCCAGTATGCATTTAACAATGTAGGACTATGGTCTGAGAGAGAGCCAGGACAAACATGAAGGCTTATCACATCCCCTTCATAGAAGAGAGGGTCAGCACCCCTGTAAGTAAATGAAGCCCAGAAGGAATGGGGTTGGAGCCCTGAGTCTCTACCTGTGAGGGGCAGGAGAATACTGAGATATCCTAGAGGTTCGTTATTTTTTCAAGCATATTCAATGCTAAAAAAATTTTTTTTAATTACATTCAAAAAGGGAAAGGATCTATATGGCTTTCCAACATAAATTACAGAAAAT
Organism: Galeopterus variegatus; assembly: GCF_000696425.1. Classification (NCBI taxonomy): domain Eukaryota; kingdom Metazoa; phylum Chordata; class Mammalia; order Dermoptera; family Cynocephalidae; genus Galeopterus; species Galeopterus variegatus. Next base: position 49,227 of record NW_007733102.1, on the reverse strand, counting down.
AATGCTCAAAAAATATTAACTGAGCAGGATATAATTAGCAAGAAAGGAGATAGAATCTATGCAGGGTGAGTGTTATGTGTGTGTGGTTGATGAGAAAGGGGTTAAAATGAAGACGGGCATTATCAGTGTCCCCTCAGGCCACACTGCCAGTCCCAGGGCCAGCACCCTGGCTGGGTTTGGAAGAAAAGACATGGGCTGGAACAGCAAAAAGAACCACACCTTTCCAAAACAATCTCACCATGCATGGGCTCTGGCTTTGAACAGAGCCTCAACCTTAACTCAAAAGCTAGCTCCATAAAGTTTCACATAAGTGTGGGTAAGAAACAGGAGATGGATGACCCTTTGACAGGAAGGAAATTAGGAATTGCCAACATAGAATTCTTAAGAAACTGCAATATCTTTTTAAAAAATAATTACAAAAAAATAAAGTGCCTCCTATTTGACATCACACTGTGACCAAGTGCTACCCTTATTGGATCCGGGGACCATTCTGGATCCCAATAAGATGTTTGATACTTTGGACTCTTCCCCCTCCCTCTTTCTAGTGCTGTATTCCACCCTTCTTGTGTCTGTCTGTCTGTGGTGCACAGGTTCTCAGGGTATGTGTGCTGGAACGAGAGGAGAAAAAGATCTCCAGAAGACAAGCAAAGTTGAAATTGCCTTAAAACAGAGTGCAAATCATATGTAAATTATATGCAAAATATACATATAGCCCTCTAAACTATGTTACACCCTTTGGAAACATCCCCATGGAGATAGCTGCTTTCACAGCTCAGGAGAATGGAAATGGCTATGAAAGCAAAGTCATTTGGGAGCGGCTGTGGCCATCACGAAGCCTGTCATGAGAATGACTAATATAGAGAATAGAAACCATTTACTGAAACAGCCAAGAGTAGAAGCAATGTTCAGGAACCAGGCCAGAAGCTGAAGGCCTCCATCGTTTAAGCTAATCCTGTCTTCCCCTCAAACCTATGATACCCCACCCACCTCAGATGGTTTTCAATCCATCTTTCCTTCCTTCACCCTGCCTGGATAATTGGGGAAAGTATTTAAGGGAAAGAAGGAAGTCACTCATGAAAAAAAGAAAAAAGATTTTTAAAAAAGAAAAAAAAAATGTTATCTCTGCCAAGACTTTTACTTCATTCTCTATCAGGGTAACTTCAATCCCAATGAAAAATCCATATATCATCTCTTGTTTCCCCCATACTGAAGTAGAAAAATTAAATGTCACTAATTGCTGCAAGTGCCAATGTTGAATCTTATGAAGCCACAAGGACTTTTGAAAAGAGTAATTACATAAAATCAGAAGGTAATGGAAACATTCACCCAATGTTTCTGGAAAAACTAAGGAGATAGTGAAGGTAGAAGAGGGTGGGGGCCCAAAGAAGAGAGAAGCCGCAAGTGACTTTTGGGGGACTGGGAATTTGGAAAAGAGCAAAGGAGAATGGTTCTTGTATTCAGATTTGCACTTTAAAGAGAGAAGTGGCTTAATGACTCTAAGAAAAGACCCCAGAAAGGAAGAATTTCATGTTTTAGTAGAAATGCACATCTTTAGCACTTTAAGCACTTGAGAGGAAATTCAGTTAACCTGCTAAAAAGACAGAATTATAGTAACAGCTAATATGTGTTGGCTGTTTATCAAGGCATGGCTCTTCATTAAATACAATCACTTCATTAAATACAATTCTATGGGAAAGGCGTTGCTCTAATTTTGATTTTGCAGGTGAGGAAACCAAGACTAAGAGCCAAAGACCCACTACTTAGTAAGGGCTGAAGTGAGGGTTCTAAGCCAGCACGTTGGCTTCCCAGCCTGTGATGGTAACCAGGACACTAGCTACCCCTCTCATTCAGTGCTGGTGAAGAAGGGAGGAAATGTGTCTCAGAGAATCCAGGAGCAGAAAATAGTACCTGGACATTAACTCAACTGTATTTATGACTCTGGCCCGGCGTAGTCTAAGGAGCACAGGGAAGCCCTTTTCAATGGCTGTCTTCTCCCTGTCCTCAATTCTTGTCACCAGATTCCACTATCACATGAAAGTCTTCCTTTCCTGAGTCATTTCTTGGGGTTATTCAGCCACC
>NW_007733102.1:43784-46106 GCF_000696425.1 Galeopterus variegatus | reverse complement strand
ATTCCACTATCACATGAAAGTCTTCCTTTCCTGAGTCATTTCTTGGGGTTATTCAGCCACCTCCTTCTTTAGAATGCAAATCTAAACATGAGACACACTCAGACTCCTCAGTCATTGTCACTATCATGTGCAACATATCATCAGACAGCCAAGATAAAGACCTCTCCTCAAAGACAGAGGCATAGCCCAGGGACTTCTGAATAGAGGAAAAAAGACAGAGTCATGCAGGCTGAGCAAGTCTGCTACCATGGGCAAGAGAGAGTGCACAAGGGATGGGATGGGATGGGATGGGGGAGAAGAATGCTTCAAGGAAAAGGCAAGAGTCTAAGAAAACCTCCACCTCAGTCTACAATTTTGCCTCAGACTAGCCCTCCCCTGGGCAATTCTCTGACCTTCCTTATGGACTTTAGTTTCCTTTTTCTACCAGGAGCTCACTAGTGCCTTATAACAGAGCCTAGGCCTGTTGCACATTTTCATCAATGACTTGGCTGAGAACATCCATGGCATGCTGTCTGGATGTCGGGATGACCTAAAGCTGAGAGAAATAGCCAATTTGTTAGATATTAGACAGCCAAGGATGGGAACAGACAAAAATGAAATTTAATTTTAAGGAACAAGTGTAAATTCTGGCACTTAAGTACAATTCCACCCCCCCACCACCACCACCACCTCCCAAATGAAAAAGTTTAATAGTCCCACCTCTTCTCAACACTGACTGTAGAAAACTCAAGGTTCTGGTTCAGAATATGGGGCTGTATATTAGGAGGGGCATTAACCAGGTGGGGCGTGTCTAAGGGAGGATAACCAGAATTATGAGGGACCCAAAAGCATGTCAATGTGCAGAAATGGCTGATTGGACTTCTACGTTCAGCCCCAGCAAGTGAGAGCTAGGTGAGGATATGAGAGCTGCCTTCAAGCATTTTAAAAGTTGCACGTGCAAAATAAAAGAGCAAGTACATTTGGCATGAACAGAGGGTAGAATAATAAGGGAATCTCACTTGCCAGAAATGCCACAGAAGAGAGTCCAAGTGGGGTTTTAGGAGACAACTTCCCAAAATCCAATCCAATTCTATTTGCCTCTATGAATCCAGATGATCTCCAAAAGGGCCAGGTAAGATATTGGATTAAGCCACATGAAACTGCTAATATTTGACTTGTTTTGACCTATAAAAATGGCAATTTCAAATGATCCAAACTAATACCTTGAGGACACTACCCATAATCAGAATGGTAGGCTTCAATGGTAGCCTACCACCACTATAGCCAAACTATGCAAAGCTTCAACTAATCACCTAATGGCAATCATGAGCTAACACTGAGGAAGGTCAACTCTACATATATTATTTTGGCTTTTCCACAAGCTTTGCCCAGTACTGAGGATGGAATGAATAGCTGGACTGATGATGATGATGGTTTTCAGAGACACAGAAGAGAAGAGAGACTCTTGCTCATTCTCCAAGATAGGGACCACCCAGGTCCCAGCCTCTGGGTTTTGCCCTTCCTTGAGGCCACCATGTTCAGTCCTCACCACTTGGCCCTCTGTAGGATACAACTGTGCCAGCCCACTCACTGTTTGCCTCTACACTGACTTCATTCTTACAGCATGATGGCTGGACTGAACAAAAAGTGTTTCTTCCAATCACACCCATGAATCACCAACAGCTTCTATATGACATAACCACAGGGAAGAGGAAAGAATATCTGCAGCACATTTGCAATCTATTCCACCCTTCAGGGGGAGCGGTGGAGTGGTGAGATTTCCTCACATACGAATGTTATGGAAAGCAGAGGGATGGAGACAGTTATGCCTGTCATGTTAAGAGTACAAGGATCAGCACTAATGACTTTCAGAAAAGATTCATCCCAAAGAAGAAAAAGTTTCTGCTTTCCAACTGTTATGAACTTCTGTAAAATAGGTCCTCATTCATGAGTGACATGAAGCTGGAAGGGACAGCTAATGTGCTAGATGAAAGAACTGCACCCAAATAGACCATGATGTGCTGGATTTAACAAAATCAAAGAATGGAAACAAGCTTAAGTCAAAGAAGCTAATTATGCAAGTCCAGGAAAGGGAAAAAAATGGCTTAGCAGCAATGCACACAAAAATAGTAAAAAGTTATCATTGACTTTAAGTTTAATTTAATACTATGGCCACCAAAAAAAAAAAATGTAAGGTGTTTGGTGATGCCTTAATAGATGGAGAATCTAGAAAAAGGTAGTAAAGGGAGCACTCTGTCTATAATGAGATGATCCCAATCACCTCAATAATACTATATGTGGTGTGGGCATTCTTCTTTGGAAAGGATGCAGAAACAAAACAAA
>NW_007733102.1:37580-43489 GCF_000696425.1 Galeopterus variegatus | reverse complement strand
GAAAGAACTGCACCCAAATAGACCGTGATGTGCTGGATTTAACAAAATCAAAGAATGGAAACAAGCTTAAGTCAAAGAAGCTAATTATGCAAGTCCAGGAAAGGGAAAAAAATGGCTTAGCAGCAATGCACACAAAAATAGTAAAAAGTTATCATTGACTTTAAGTTTAATTTAATACTATGGCCACCAGAAAAAAAAAAGTAAGGTGTTTGGTGATGCCTGAATAGATGGAGAATCTAGAAAAAGGTAGTAAAGGGAGCACTCTGTCTATAATGAAATGATCCCGATCACTTCAATAATACTATATGTGGTGTGGGCATTCTTCTTTGGAAAGGATGCAGAAACAAAACAAAAAGTCCTTTTTCAGAGAACAATGACTTGGATGAAAGAATTTAAAACCTTTGTATGAGAATGCCCAAAGAAACTGGAGATGTTTTAGTCTTTAGAAAAGAAAATCCTTAAAGACAAAAGCCCTGTCTTTCAACACTGAAGGTGTAATTAGATCTATTCTGTGTGTATGCAAGAGCTGGAAGCCATATGGGTGGTGAAGGCCATAGTGACCCAGAATCAGAAAGAGCTTTCAGACATTCAGTGTTGTCAGAGTGGAGTGGAAAGGCTAAAGGAGCAATGAGTTGCTCACTGTTAAGGGGATTCAAGCCAAGTCTGAATCTCTTAGACAAGAGATTCAAAAATTAGGTACACAGAGAGTCTTGAGAACCTATTGGGTCTCTTCCATGCCTGAAATGCTGGTTCTAACAACAAAGTTTTACAAGCACATCAGTGTGGCAGGCAGTGGGTAAGTCTGTGTTCTCAAAGAGTAAAGACACTCCCTGCCCTTCAAGAGCCCATGGTGGCAGATGAGGGGGTTATGGGGGAAATATACAGATAGCTATATAAAGTATTGTGATAATGGTTGCACTGACCCTATGACCTAAATGCCATTGGAACTCAGACAAAGAGGGACCACTCATCCCATTCTCCCTTCCACCTACTCCTACAACCTTCCCCACTTCTCTTAATGTGCGGGAATTAATGTTTGTGTGAGGATATAAAATAGTGGTTAAGAGTGAAACTTTCAAGTCCCTTCACCTTCCAAATCACTTTCTTTAAAACAGTGGTTCTCAAACTTTGGTCCTATCGGAATCACTCGGGAGAACTATCTCACTTCAATTAGCCTGGATCTTACTCATCAGGTGACTTAGATGCTTATCAGAATTTGTGAACCACCGCTCTCAATAATCCAAAACCTGGATTCACATCCCAGCTCTATCTCTTACTAACTGTGGGATTTTGAGCAAGTGAACTTCATTATGCCTCTTTCCTATAAAACATCTGCCTCTCATCTGAAAAAATCTGTAAAATTTCCTGCCTCTCATTTGTAAAGTATCTTCTCAGGTTCACTGAGACTCTCAGGTGACAATCACGTGCAACCACATATGCAAAGCACTTAGCACATTTCATGGCACATAGAAAGGGCTCAAAAGTGTGTCATCTTTGCTGTCATTATTCAGGAGACTGGTCTGTCTGGGCTCTCTCTCTGCCCCATCCCCCATCTCTTACCAACACCAGTCCTCCAATATGCCGGCAGCATTAGCAGACCACCTGCCCACAGTACTGAGGGCCATTAGCAGACCACTGAGACACAGTGCGTCCTCAGATGCCTCCCTGTGTGGTCACAGCTCAGTTACCCCACAAGGGGACCCACTGTCCATAACTCTCAGCTGCATTCCACCTCCCCAACCCTCCTGACGCCTAACCCAGCAAACTGACTAGCTTAGCCCAGGTCCTTATCAGACCTCTAGGCAGATCTGCAGACTGGGAGGGTCTCCAGGGCTGTTGTAAGTAAGGCGTATGACTTAGCTGAGTTACATGGAAGTTCATTTCCTCCTCCTGTATGGGGAGAGAATTGGTCTAGAGTAGTTTAGTTCCTCAGTGGTCTTACCAATGACCTCTGGAGCAACACAAATCATTAAATGAGGCTCTCCCACCCATCACAGCATGTTTAGCATTCATCGTCCCTTCCTACTACATGCCACTGATGCCCCTCACTGTTGGAGCAACATAAACACCCCCACACATGTGGCAGGGTCAGGAGTGGGGACAGTACCATCTCATGAGACTATAGAAAACCTCTAATGTTTTTTCAGCTCTGACTCTAGCCTTGCTCCCCAGAACTAGAGAATGAAATGTGACCATAACCAACACCTTAGGGAGTCTGCCATTCTAAGACAGAAAGGGAAAGGATTTTAAAAGGCTCTTCTAGAAAAAGGCACCAAGGCCCAGAAATTTGCTTCCTTGAGTCAGCCAAAGCTCAAAGCAGGCTGGGAAGCAGCTCCTTACTCACACTTACTCATCAAGAACAGCTACGGGAGCCAAGGGGCTCTTCCCAGGCCTCAGCCAGGCCATTGGCTGGAAGCTGAGCACTGTGAACCCATCTGAGGGCCCCTTCCAGTCCAGTCATGCACAGTGGAGGCGGATTTCCCTGCAGCCTGCATCTCCCACTGAGCAGATTCCACAATGGGCACTGAATAAAGATTGATTCAATTACCTTCCATCTCAGGGTGAACCCAATATAGAGTAGATTTTCTTTCCGAGGGGAGTGGGGTAAAACTAGGAGCTGAGTCCTGAGAACTATTTATTCATTCACTAACTATTTATTCTGTGCCTGAGATGTGTTGGCACTGTTCTAGGCCAAGAGGACACAGCAGTGAAAAGAACTGCACCTTTGTGGAGGGTACCCTCTGGTGGAACTCCCTGTGAGATGCCTCCAGGGTCAGACATACCAGAGTTTGCATCCTGCTCTACCACTTTTTACTGGGTGGTATCGGTGGTTGCTTATCAACCCTGAACCTGTTTGTTCATGGGTGAAATGGGCCTAGTAACAGAATCTACTTCCTGGGGATGTCAAAAGAATTAAATAATCCATGCAAAAATTTGCAAAAATAAAGCATTTTGGTGCCGGACTCAAAATACAAGCTCAATAAATGTCAGTTGTTTTTACTAATAAGATACTAAGGGAGAAAAGAAAGTGAGACTATTGCCCAAAAGAATAGGAAAAAAAAGACAAAATATGTTCTAGGTACTACTGGACTTAGGAGCTGTAAGTCTTTGGTAATGGAGCAGGCATTCTCCTGGTTGCTATTCCCCAAGGTATCTCAGTCAGATGGTCTAATTATAGACCCTCAGAATGGAAGAAGCCTGAAAGGTCATCTGATTTAAACCCTTCATATTAAAGAAAAGAAGCCTGTCGACCACTGAGGTTACATGACTTGCCCAAGGACATACAGCTCCTTGGAAAACTAGCAGAAATCCCAGGCCTGCATTTAAATTCTGAAACCTACCATACCTGCTTCTGACCTTGGGAAAAGGATGCAACATCTTGGAGCCTGAGGTTCTTCACCAGTGGAGGGGTAGGTCCCTGGCACATGGTGGGTCCTCTATAAATATCAGTCTCCTTTGCCCTCTCTTACTGGGATTCTTAGGCCTCACTTGAGAGCATGATGGAGATCTAAGTCTCAGGGAACTCTTCACTGGGAGCATAAAGTTCAGGACCGATAGGAGAGAATGTGTGACCAGGACAAAAGAGCAGGTGTGTTTAGAGGGGCACTACAGCACAGCACTGGGCTGTGCCATGCCTCCAAACAAATAGGGACAACAAGTCACAGGTAAAAGCGAGGGTTGGGTTTTTTTAAAAATCTTTCTGAGCCTAAATGTCTTCATCTATAAAAGGGAAACACACATTGAAATGAACTAATGAGATGACTTATTATAATAGCTATGTTAGACATTGCTTACTTTGTGCCAGGCACAGTTATAAAGACTTTGCATGCATGAGCTTGTTTGATCTTTAAAACAGCCCCGTGAGGTAGGTACTCCTAGTGTCCCCATTTTACTGATGAAGACAGTAGGGCCCACAGGGTAAAATAACTTGAACAGGTCATACTGCTGCAGTAGAACCAAGATGTCAACCCAGGCCCCTGGCTCTGAGACTGTGCTCTAACCCAGAGGTGGCAAACTTTTTCTATAAAGGGCCAGATGGTAAATATTGTAGACTTTGAGGGTGGTGTGGTCTCTGTCACAACTACTCTACTCTGCCTTTGTGGCTCAGAAGCAGTCATAGAAAATATTTAAGGAGATGAGTGTGGCTATGTTCCAAAAACAACTTTATGAATGCTGAAATCCGAATCTCATAAAATTTTCGTATCACAAATTATTCTTTTTCTGGTTGTTTTCAACCATTTGAAAGTGTAAAAACCATCCTTAGCTTGCAGTCCATACAAAACCCTTGAGCTGCAGTTTGCAGACTCCTGCCTCTGGGTACGTAAACTTTTACACAGAAAGTGCCTAAACAGTGACCAGCACAGACTGAGCAGTCAGTAAGTGTTCATTCCCTTTCCTTTCCCTAATTTCATCCTCCCTCTTTCTTCTATCAACCAGGTCAAGCACATATCTCGTGCTGTGCCCAGCACAAGAGGTGAGGAACAGGGCTTGAGCAAGGTCGACTGCAACTTCCTAAGTAGAGACAGCCCTGTTGGCCCCAAAGGAGAGGAGAGACTGGGAATTTGAGGTCAACGTGTCTCAAACATGGATGTGTATACACCTATGGGTCTTGAGAAAATACAGATTCTGGTTCAGCAGGTCTGGAGTGAGGCCTGAGATTCTGCTTTTCTAATGAGCTCCAGGACAATGCCACTGCTGCTGGTCCTGTGGGTCACTGTCTGAGCAGCAAGCTTTCGGGGCATCTTCTTTGTGTCCACAAACACAGGTCAGAGTGGTCAGGCACTGCCTCCCGACTGCAGGTTCAGAACAGCATCCCTCAGGCTGGACCAAACAACTCCCTGGAGTTAGGGCAGGGCTCAGGACAAATAATCAGGTCCTCTCCCCAAGGACAGCCCCGAGAGAACTTACACTGAAGGGGAAAGGAAGAGGGGCAGAGATCAAGGTGCAGGCAGAGGATGGCTCGAGCGAAGGCCTCCAGTTCCTTCTGGCACCAGCAGCTCCGGCCTCCTCTGGGGCCCAGCAGACAGGAGCCCTCCCCCGTGCCTGCCAGGGCTCTGACAGACCGAAGCAAGAGGCCCATTTCCTCATTGGGTCTCTGAATAACTAGGGCACTTCCACAAGGTCACAGTTATTCATTTAAATTCCAGCTCTAATCAGCAAGTAGAGCCTGAGAAATTATCTCTTCTGAGAAGAGAGGCTGTCATTGGAGCACCATAAACAGCCCGTACTGGCAGAAGGGAGAAGCGTTAGGAGAGGGGAGAGGAGGGGTCTCATGCCCACAGGCCTCAGCACTGTTCCCTGACTCCTAGATCTTTCCACAACCCTTCTTCTCTTTTCCTTACCTCCGAAGGGTTACCTCTTCCCTTGGCAGAAAGTTCTGGAACACACGGGAAGGCAGGGGTGGAGTTGAGGTCAGGGCAGGGACTGTCCACTGCCACCCCACAGACGGCCCAGAGGGACCAACTGATAGAGCCTCACAAACATTAGCTTAGCATAAGGGAAGCCATGTTAGAGCTTGACACTGAGGAAAGAACTCTGCTTGAACAACCAACAGTCACTGCAGTGTGTAGGAGTAATGAAGCAAGGCCATAACTCAGTAACTTGCAAAACTAACATTCTTGTTCAAAGTCATAGATGTTCTGGAAAGGAGATCAAGCCAGAGCCAAGAAGTCTGACTCCAGGCCTTATAGGACTGAGCCCAAGGTTGAAGATTAAGACATGCTGATCTGGGCCAGCTCCGTGGCTCACTCGGGAGAGTGCAGCACTGGTAGCACCGACGCCATGGGTTCGGATCCTGTATAGGGATGGGCGGTGAGCTCACTGGCTGAGCGTGGTGCAGATGACACCTTGCCGGGGGTTGCGATCCCCCTACCAGTCACAAAAAAAAAAAAAAAAAAAAAAAAAAAAAA
>NW_007733102.1:14828-36580 GCF_000696425.1 Galeopterus variegatus | reverse complement strand
TCAAAAAAAAAAAAAAAAAAAAAAAAAGACATGCTGATCTGCACATAGTCACCGACCCCATCCCTGCTGCGTTTTCTCTACGCTTTTCCCTTTGTCTTTTTGTCTTATATAAACCCCTCCAACGCCCTAATACTGGGTACAGTTCTAGTCTGTCTCCTCAGATGTCTGATAACAACTTCCTGCTTAGCACCAACATTTCAGACTGAAGAGTCATTTGTTTCTGAGCAGAGAGCAGTGGCACCTGGACACTGGTCACACATTGACAAATCCCAAAGGGCAGAAACATAGGATAAGTGCCTGACTTAAATGGGTTACATGGCCTTAGAGATCTTTGGGCCTCAGTTTTGTCCTCTAAAAAGTAAGAGAATTTCACTCCTTGATCAGGACACCTCTTAGGTGCTGATATGTCTCAGGACCCTACATAGTCACAATGCTTGTGGCCACAGTTTCTGTTCAGCAAAAATTTTTGAGGTTCTACTATGTGCCATGCACTGTGCAAAGAGTTGGGAACACAGACACGATTAGGTCTCAGCCCCAGCCCACAGCTCAGCTGTGGAAATGACAGGGCTCAGAACAAGAGCACAGGCTCTGGAGGCAGGCAGATCTGAGACACAGTACTGGTCACTGGCCTGGGGCGGCCCCGGGCAGGCTACTGCCCCTGCCACTCCCTGTGGTGAGGATGGTCAGGGCTACCTGGAGGGGTTGATATGAAGCATTCAGTAGGAGACTGCAGGGGAGCTGTCAGCTGAGCTCACACCCCACCTTCAGGTCAGCCCACCACAAATGCTTGTTGTTTCTTTTATTATTCCAACCTCCTTCCTGAAGACCAGGAGGAAGGGTTGTGGATTTCCCCATGTGGAAGTCAGGTGAAACATACCTGCACCTTTTGCCTGGGTGTCCAGGACTCACTCTTTGGGCCCCCAGTCTGTCTCCTGGGCCTGGGGAAATGTGTTGCCTGCCAGGCCCCATCTCAGCCTGCCTTTTACGGAACGATTGCTTCTAACCAATCTCCTCAACATGTAAAATTAATCAATTTATCAATTGTCCCTTTATAGTCTTCCAGCAGCCCTGAGGTAAATAGTTACATTAGCTCATAAAATCCCCAATTTGTCTTCCTGAGAGGAAGTGAAAAAAAAGGAGAGAACCACTAAAGGCTTCTTGTTTCAGAGCCATGGAGCTGCTGGCTCCAGATTGCCCAGCCAGGGTCTCAGAGAGGCGAAGGACACCCACTCACCTCAGCCAGGGCCAGGCACACTCAGGGCACCCCCTGTCACCTCCAGGGCCACAGGAGTTGGAATTAGGCTGCAGTTCCCTGTTGGCCCTCATACTCAATAGCTGAGTCACCTTGGAATATCATTTGACCCTCTTTGGCCTCAAATTCCTTGGCAGTAAGTCGGGGCTCAGGCTACCCACCTCAGAGGGTTACTAAAAGAGTAAAATGAGATAATAGCCATGAAGTTGGAACAGCACTGTGTCGGCTTGTTATAGTCACTGTTATCTGAGGAAGGGCCACCCGCAGACCTCTACCATTTGAATACACAGAAGAAGGCTGTGGGTTCACAGTGTTTCACTCCACCAAACCATTTCACCCAGGACCAGCATGACACCACGTGAGAATGAGAGAAAGGTGCCCCATGGTCCGAGGCACCCACAGGCACAGGCTTGGCAAAAGGAGCACAGGCCGGATCTCTGCCCCCTCCACTGGAGACCCTACACAGGACACAGCATGCACAGCTCTAAGTGGTGATGCTGGGTCACGTCTCTGCCATGAGCCAGGAACAGTAGGGGTTAAGCCAAGAGGCACTTTTACAAACAAAATTTGAGGTTTGGGCTTACTCCCTCACCTCCTTGATGGATCCCACTAAATATGATCTTAACAGAGAGGCCTTCCCTGACCACCCTCTATAAATTAGGGTCAACTTTTTTTTTTTTTTTCATTTTTCTCCACAGTACTTACCACCCACCACCTGACACAATAATATGTTGTATACATAATATATAGATATGAGTGCATATATATATATGTATGTAAATGTACTCATATGTATATATGTATGTACATGTGTATCAGTCCTGACACAATAATATGTTGTATACATAATATATAGATATGAGTGCATATATATATATGTATTTAAATGTACTCATATGTATATATGTATGTACGTGTGTATCAGTGTGTGTTTTAGTTCATTGTCTGCCTCTGCCTAGAATAAAAGGTCCGTGAGATCAGGGATTGTCTTCTGTTTCGCGCAGTTTTGTTCCTACTTCCTAGAACAGTGCCTGGTACATAAATATTTGTTGAGTGAGTGATTAAACTAAAATATTATTAAATAGAAAGAACGAATTTGATGATATATTCCTAGGAAATGCACTCCTGTGCTTTAGTTCAAACACCAATTATTTTCAAAGGTGGGAAGCAGGCAAGAAAAAAAAAAGAACAGAGAAACCCTCTGTGTTAGGTAGGGATAACTGTATTATTCTCTTATGTTATATAACATCCCACGTAGGATAATGATAAGAAGGCCCCTACTTAATTCTGGTTATTATTTTAGATATAAAGAATAATAAAAGATAACTTCATTTGGAAAGAGGGCTGGTAGTAAAGAAAATGTCACATTACTTCTAAGCAAAAATAAACGAATAAACAATAGTCCCATTAGGGAATACTCACGAGATCTTCAGTAGTTGAGAATCTTCAGGGATGGGCCCCAGCATGTTCTGATGAAGTGTGTATGGGTTTTAGACTCAGAAAGTCCTAAGCTTGAATCCAAGTGTAACCACTGACCATCTCTAAAACTGCTTAATCTGCCAGGCCCTAAATTTCCCACATATAAAATGAATATAACAATACCTATCTTGTATTGATGCTATGAGGACTAAATGTTAAAAGGACTCAATAAGGAAACTTGAAAATACATAAAACGATGACCCCTTTCTATTTGGTAGGGTTCACCATTCTTCTCAACTCAGCGTTCTAGCCAGTGTAGGATAGTCTCCAAACCATTCTAAATCATCTGACACATCTTATCTATAAATGGTTGCATCATCACATGATTTTATGTATGTGCATGTGTACATATATGTCTATACACACACAATGCTTAAAATTAGGACCCTGGATGAATATGCATTTTAAACAGAGAAATGCACAATTATCACAAGGATGGTTCTGCCATTTTTCCAGGATTTTATGTATGTGCATGTGTACATATATGTCTATACACACACAATGCTTAAAATTAGGACTCTGGATGAATATGCATTTTAAACAGAGAAATGCACAATTATCACAAGGATGGTTCTGCCATTTTTCCACTGACAAATACCATTTATTGAAACTATTCCTTTTTTTTTGTTTGTTTACAGTGACCATGTATTACTTACATAATGAGATTGCTAATTTTATTGCGGAATAGACATTTTCTTTCACAACACAAAAAAAGAATCCTTCTTTTGCAATACAAAGAAAGAAACCTTCTTTCACCCACATCATATTCTCCATACTAAGTATGTCATATATTCAACTTTCAACCACATGAAGCTATAGAAGATAAGTAGATATAGGGAATGCAAGGCAAAAATTCTCATTAAATTGGGGAATACATATCTAAAAACATCTTTAAAAATATTTTCGAAAAATGCTTTTTTTCCACTTGTTTGATTCACCCAGGAATATTAATTAGAAGAAAATAATTGTATAAATATGAGAACCATATTCCTTTGGTTTTAAAATGGTTCTTCAAAACCAATCCATCAACTCAAGGTATTTCTTGTTCTAAACCTAAATCAGTAAAAATGCAATATACTTAGATTTTTGTCCCTAGAAAAAAGTCTCACTCAGAATCAAACCATGCACAATCTAGCAGAGGGGAAATTCCCACAGCAGCTGTGCAAACACAAAGACTCACCTGGACCTTGACTGACATCTGTGGCAGCATTTTCAAAGGGAGGGAAAGGGAGAGGAGAAAGAAGGAGAGAAAAAGGAAGAAGAGTGTTAGCAGCACACACACACACAATGCAATGTGTCCTTGCATGACTATTGAGTTCATGCAAGCCCCCAAATGTGCTCAGCTTCTGAGCACTTAGTTCTACCATCACCCAAAAGCCACCCATGCAAGCCGAGGGGCCAAGCTCCCTTTTCACTGTGCATGTAGCAAGAGAGGTAAGCATCACATCTGTCCGGAAAGACATCATCCTGGAATCAGATAGTGCTCGAAAGAGCCAAGCAGACTGGAATCCTGCAAGAATATTGGTTAAAATATTCTGGTTGATTTCTGCACACCGACACCCAAGCAAATCTTCCTTCTCTCCAGATCCCAAACACTGGACATGAAGTCAAGCAAGGTTTTCCAGCAGAGAGGAATATTAATAATAAGCCATTCCCTTGAGGAACAAAGAAAAAGAGGCATAAGAATTAAGAGCAAATTGCAGCATTATTTTCCACATAGGACTGAAGGACACAAGATCACAAAATATTTACAATTCTCTCCCTCTCCAGTATTCCCAGTGACCATGCTTCATCACAGACAGCAGTGTGTGTGCATGAGACTGTGTGTGAGCAGATCACTCACCATCCAAATTGAAATTCTGCCTCCCCCTTTTATTTTTCTCCTTACTTTTCACCCCATCACTCATGATAGCAATTGCCATTTGAAATCACTTTTGACAACTGCAAATAAACACCCAACCCTAGAAAGGCTGACATTTGAATTAAGCCAATGAACTTTCAAAAAATGAAGAACGGTTCACTCCTATCATCTCCATGAACAACACAGTCTCCTCCTCTTCAGATTTAGGATAGAATTGTGCCAGGGAAGCCTAGCCAAGAGCAGCCCAAGGCATTGTTAAAACCCCTAGACCCAACCTGACAGGACATACTACAGCAGAAGAAAAGGAACAGGGGGCCGCTTCAGGAACCCATGGACCACCCAGGCAGTCCAGGATGACTCACTTAGAATCATTGGATGGCGGATCTGGGATAGCCATATACTTTAATTATCTAGTTTCATTCTTTTCCTGTTAAGACAGAGGATGAATGTGCTTGAGAGACTTGCCCACGGTCACACAGCTATTTCAGGGACATAGCCTAGAAAAGACCCTAGATCTCTTGAATACCACCCAATTCAACGTTCATTTAACCAAAGTCTAGGTTCCTCAAGGGGATATGGAACCCAAATTCAGTTTGCAGACTAATGTGACCCCCCTGAAGCCATGGGAAGCTGGGTGAGAGTCTCCCAGCTATCCCATGAAGGGGTCATGGTTTATCCTCTGTGCCTCTAATTTGCTGCCTGAACAAGGTGGGCAATGATCTTCACGCTAATAATGAAATACCTGCAGTCAGATGTGTAAAGCTCTTGCCCTGGGGGAAAAAAACAGACTGAGCTGTGCCCCAGCATCCAGGAGGGATGTCCCACAGAAACAGCTGAGCATTTCTCCAACCCACGCCCTGTAATCCCTAGAAGTCGTATCTACCGAAAGAGACTGCTAAAGCGCTCTGAATCATTCCTCAGCCACACCCCCTTTCAGGTTTTCTGGTGAGTTAGATTTAGGGGTGGAGTGACAAGAGGGAGGAAGAAAAGATGCAAAATAGAAGAGGTGGGAAGGGAAAACACGCATAAATAACTAAGCAGAGCCATTAGCTGTGACGGATGGATTGCCTAGAATAGTGGTCGTTAAAATACCCCTTAATTAAACAGCATATCAAGCTGTTTACATGTGGTGGAGTTCTGTGGTGGAAGTGTCAACACCATTGTTCATACAAACACGCTCTTTGGGGGCGTCGTTAAAATACCCCTTAATTAAACAGCATATCAAGCTGTTTACATGTGGTGGAGTTCTGTAGTGGAAGTGTCAACACCATTGTTCATACAAACACGCCCTTTGGGGGCAACGAAGACCAGGGAGACAAGAACAGTTGGAACCCCAAAGTTTGTTCCATACGGGTTAATTGCCCATTTGGGGATTGTGGTTACAATTTCAAACTTTGAAGACAGACAGGTCTGCATTCAAATCCCAACCTGCCCTGTGGACTGGAGTCCATCATTGAACTTTTCTCTAAGAGTCATTTTCCTTAGCTATAAAACAGCAGAGCCTCCCTCATGGGGGTGTTATGAGAATTAAATGAGATTAAATGCTTGTAAAGCACTTAACTCAGTACAAGGCAAACTGCATAATGTCTGATTGTTATCATTTTGAATTGCCACAGATGGAAGGACCAAAAAATATTGACCAGATGGCTCACTGGAAACACCAAGAGACCACAGGAATTAAGCCAGTGATTTTGGTTCAACGCTTCTACTTATGAATGAGGACGTCTGCTCCATCTCTCCTCTTCCTCTCCTGCTTCTTTCCTTTCTCCCCAGCCCTCAGTGTGAAGTGGGGAAAGGAGGGAGTTGAAGAGTTTGGGGTGAGCAGAAGCAGGGGTCAAAACAAATTCCATTGTTACATCTTTGTTTTCCCTCCTCAAGCCTCAATGTGGCACAGTTCTGGTCCGGTGCATGAAAATATAGCATCTGCTCTTGTCAAAGAGGGGCAACGATGCCACCAAGAAAAATCTCCTTTATCTGGGGATCAAGGTCCAAGCTCAGTTTCTGGCTACGGCACTGACCTGGGGCAGTTCAGAGCATTATTCCAACTTTAGGAATAGAGACACAGTATCATCTTGTCCCTGTCCCAAGAAGCCATGAGCGACCTGAATTTCTAGACTCAATTCTGAAGGAAAGAATGAAATGGCAAAGGTGGGAGGTGAACAGGGGAGGGGGATGGCTAGAAGGTAGGGATCAGAACCTTAACAGTATCCATCTACCATACTGTCTATCCAGCATCCTTTTCCTCTTCTCATAACAACCCCCAGTTGACGTCTAGGGGACCCCTTTCCCATCCTTATTCCATGTGGTTTGGTAGAGGTGACCCCCTACTCCCACCTTAGTTCCGAGGGTAGTCATGTGACTCTGACCAGGTCATGGGAATATTTTATTTCTTGGGCCCAATAATTGGCTCAGGAATAGACATGTGACCCAAGCCTAACCAATAAGAGTCTTCCCAGGGAATTGCACCAGAATAATCAGGAAATGGGGTGCTCTCTTTTCTCTGGAGCTGCCAGATTCCATCTCTGTTACCATACGGAGACAACCCAGCTAAGAATGAGGCCAACATAGAAGAAAACAGGTTCCACAATTTAAGGGGATTAAGACAGACCTAGAGTCAAATCACGCCTCTGTCCCTCTGTCTGAGGCAAGTGCCCTAGCATCTCTGAGCCTCAATCTTGTGTGTAAATGGAGATACTAATAGTATCTATCTCAATGAGT
Organism: Galeopterus variegatus; assembly: GCF_000696425.1. Taxonomy (NCBI): domain Eukaryota; kingdom Metazoa; phylum Chordata; class Mammalia; order Dermoptera; family Cynocephalidae; genus Galeopterus; species Galeopterus variegatus. Next base: position 29,270 of record NW_007733102.1, on the reverse strand, counting down.
TATATCAATGGAGAAAATCTATTTACCATTCAATAATATTGACTGAGCACCTATTACAGGCCAAACCCTGCTTTAGACATTGGGGATACAAGCAGTGGATGAACCAGATAGTAGTCTTGGGTCTTAATGGGGGATATAAACAATAGAAATATAGATATATAATATAACTCCAAGTATTGAGCAGTGCCAGGAAGAAAGGAAAAGAAGGGCAAGTGGCAACAGAGGGTACCCACCATAGAGAAGGTAGGTAAAGTAGGACTTTCTGAAGATGTAATATTTGACCTGAAACCTGAAGAAGGTGAGGAACCATCTCATGTATATCTGACAAAGACTGTTCAGGGAAGGGAACAGCAAAAGACTCTAGGAAGGACCTGCTCAGTTAGTGTTAGTTATTTCCACTGTTATGATGGGAGGGTTAAAGGCTGGCTCATGTGACCTGCCACCTTCCCTCTCCCACCCTCCTGGCTGTCACTCACCCATAGTCTTTGGCAGGTAACAGGTGCACCAGAAATACGCAGGGGAAAGATCCTGATGAAAACCCGTTCTGGCCCATTTGCAGCCACCTCCCTTAGGACTGCCATGCTCCAGCCAGGGGAGTGAAAGAGGAATGGAAGGATTGGAAACCCACTGCCACCCTTCACCTACTCTCTTCAGCATTACAACCAAGGAAGAAGTAAACTGGGGCATTTCACATCCACTCAATAGCCCATGGACACTTACTGCACATAACTTCAGCCACAAGTGCATATACTCAGCATGGTTATTTTTAAGTTCAGAAACAGTTTCCAGCAGTTTGGGGAACTTGGTTCTTCTAGCCATGGGGGAAGAAGAAAGGACCCCTTCATCCACCACTGTTGCACTTGCAGAAGCTAGCTCAACCTCCCACCTCACCCTTCATTTGGACTAGATCATCTCAAGAGGCAAGAGTCCAAGATCCCCCCACTTGCTACTTCAACACCCCCCAAGTCCCTGGAGGAGCTTTTGGGAGTGTGGGATGGGCTGCAGAGCCAGCCTCCTGGAGCCGATTCCCAGCCAAACCTTCAGGGACCCCACCTGATGAACTTGAGTCTGACCTATTTTCCAAGAGAGAAAATAGAATATAGATTTAAATGCAGTGGCGCTCTGGAAAACTACAGGCCCAGCAGTGTGAGAAAATAAAACAGCAGGAGGTAGCTAAGGAAGCGCTGGCACGGGTGAGGATACCACCTCCCCAGATCAATCTTATCTGCTGTCAACTGCCTTTCCTCTGCAATTTGCCCCCTACTTTTTGTCTATTAAAAAAATTGATGTATACACATACATATACACATATGTATATGTACACACATATTTACATATCCATTTCATCTGGCTAGTCCTGTGGCCCCAGGCCACTCCTCCAAACACAGATCCCAACAGTATCACAGTAGCAACCACAGGCAGAGGAGGCTCTGCGATGATACAGCCTCAGAAACAAGGAGGCAGAAAGGCAAGGAGTCAGAAACACCTGCTGCTGCATCCCAGGTCTGCCTTCCTTGCCGTGTGACCACGGGAAGGGTTTGGGGTTGTATTTTATAATACCCGGTCCTCTCATATATGAAGGTAATAAAGTTATCAGCTAACAGTAATGAGGGCTCTCTATGTGCCAGACACTGTTCTAAGCTTCTCACAACATCCCTGTGAGGTAGGAACTATAATTGCCTCCATCTTACAGATAAGGAAACTGAGGCACAGGAAGCTTAGGGAACTGGCCCAAAGTCACACAGCCTGTTGAGCCAGAGCCTAAGTCCTGGCAACGCAGTTGTGGGTTCCTCTCTCTCTCTGTCAATTACCATGCTGGAAGCATCTCCTCTCGGAGGGGGAATGCAAGGATGAGATGGAATAAAAGCAATACTAGTCAAAATAAAGCTCACATTTATCGAGCACTCTCTGTGTGCTGGGTTCTGTGCCAGGTGTTTTATACGCATCAATTTATTTAATCCTTGCCACAACTCTAACAGGTAGGAACATTATTCATCCCATTTTAAAGATAAGGAAACTAAGACCTAGAGAGGATGCTGTATCATTATCAATACATCTCAGACTCAGCAGCACACCAGATAAGGGTCAAGCTATATTTTTGAATAAAACAGCAAACCAGGACAGGAACCATCTGACCCATGGAGCTAGAAATTTGGGAGAAGATTGAGCATCTTGCAGAAGTGAGAGAAAGGTCTCACCTGGGGCAGAGGGAAGGGTCAGATGCAGTAGGGCCATAGGCCAGGACATCTGGAACCCCTGCCCAGAGCTATCTGCTTTAGAGGGGCCTGTTCTGGTCCTTCTGCAGCTACACCCCAGCCCAGGTACTGAGGTCCACACTGCCATTCCCACCCAGAGCCAGCAACACCTGCCACTTCCCCCTTATAGAATACACTCTTGGAACCCCTGCCCAGAGCTATCTGCTTTAGAGGGGCCTGTTCTGGTCCTTCTGCAGCTACAACCCAGCCCAGGTACTGAGGTCCACACTGCCATTCCCACCCAGAGCCAGCAACACCTGCCACTTCCCCCTTATAGAATACACTCTAGTACCCAGAATTTCTTGCCCAATTGCCCCCAAATCCACATGGGCCTCTTCTCTGGGCCCATTGTCCCAAAGCAGACCAACCCCCTACTGTGTATACTCCAGTGCCAGAAAGTGGCCAAGGAGAAGCTGTCTGCAGGAGCTTAGGACTTCCACAGGCTGGGGTGCCCACACAGGTGTGAGTGAAGGCCTTCATGGTGCTGGAGGTGGAAAAGGGAGGCTGGCCACTGGCCTGCCTGTATGCTCTTGCCCAAGCCATCAAATATCAGGGCAGGCCTTTGCCTGGCTCTCCACTGAGCATCACACTGGGCCATGACATTAGAAGGGAAAAAAAGGCAAAAATTACAGCTCCCCAGTTGCCTAGCCCTTTATTCAGGGAGAATGAGCACAAGGCTCTTCCTTCTCCAAGAACAAACACAGAAACCATTTTTTTCAGTTACGAGCTAAAGCAAACTTCCAGCAGTGAGGAGGCTGGGCTTGCTGTGTGCTGGGCTCTTTCTGGCTCTAAGTGCCTGAGCTCTTCAAACACAGGAAGAATTGTCTTCACAAAGGCCTGGTGGTGTTAGTTTTATCCCTGACAGGAGAGCCCATTTATCTGCCTTTGTAGAGGACAGAGCCCCGAGCCCTGGTGTTGTTTGCTTTTGTTCTTTGATGCTAATAACTCCAGATTGCAGGAGCGCTTGCAGCAGGTGCCAGCCAGCCTGGGAGGGCAGCGGTAGGGAGCGAAGCAGGAGAAAAATAGGAAGGAAAAGGCAGGGCACTGCTGTGGGCCAGGTCACTGCTGTCCCTTGCACCTTTAGAGACTCTCACATACTCGTAGTGACTCTGGCCTGAGGAACCAGAGCTTGACTGACGAGTGGGACAGGGGGCACTCTTCTTGTTACAGATGCAATCAGAAATCAGTGCAGATTGTTGGGTTTTTTTTTTTATGTTTTAGGTGCTTTATGTACAGCCATGGGGGTGAAGTAGTCTGGGGTTTGAGTCCACTTATTATTAAAACTACTTTGGGCAAATTATTTAGTTTCACATTCCTCTTCTGCCACACGGGAATAACGGTAGTAGCATCAGTTCAGCTAGAAGCACCTACACATTCCTAAAAGTCACTTAGCTACACAAAAATCACACAGTAAAAACCACAGGGCTTACAGAAAAAATGGGCTTGGGGCACAACCCCTGAAAACTTCATCAGTGACACATGATAAAGATAGAAACCAGTTCTACACATGTTAAATAGTTAAGAAATATGTAGATACTACAATAAATTTGGCATTTTTAAAAGACCTGAAGTTTGCTTGTGGAAGTAGGAAGTTTGTGAATTGTTGTGAAGTGGTGGAAGGAGGGTCACCCCCACTAGGACCGAAAGTTGTAACACCAGATTTGGGGTGGGACTCATAACACACACGGTGATTGAAGAAGCTGGTATAGGCTTGAGGTGCGTGCGTTTTGCATGCTCCTACACAGCTGGCTGTAGTTTTCTGCCTTCGCTTAGTGTTTCTCATGGACAAAATCATGCATACGGACTCATAACACACACGGTGATTGAAGAAGCTGGTATAGGCTTGAGGTGCGTGCGTTTTGCGTGCTCCTACACAGCTGGCTGTAGTTTTCTGCCTTCGCTTAGTGTTTCTCATGGACAAAATCATGCATAGCATTATTTGACCCATTGACTTCCTTGAGACACAGCATCTGCCCTCTTTCCAAGAATTCCTTAAGCTCTGGAAAGACTCCAACTCCTCAGAGTTTATGCCAATTTGAAGAATGTTCTGGGAGAAGCCAGTGGGTCTCCCAGGGTTTCAGTGGAGGGAGTTCTGCAAATTTTGCCATTCAGTACAAGGAGCCTTGGAAGGGAAGCGTTCTGTAGTTCCTCCACAGGAAGCGCTCTTAGGGAATGCAGGAAAGAGTCCTGGGTTTGGCCTCTGAAGCCTGGTGTTTTGTTTTGTTTCCCAACTTTTTAAAATTGTGGTAAAATACGCATAACATAAAATTTGCCATCTTAACCATTTTAAAGTGTACAGTTCAGTGATATTAAGGACATTCATAGTGTTGTGCAGCCGTCACCACCATCCATGTCCAGAACGCTTTCCATCTTGCAAACCTGAAACTCTATACCTATTAAACAATTAACTCCTCACTTGCCTCCTCCATCCAGCCTCTGGCAACCACCAATCTACTTTCTTTCTCTATGAATTTGACTACCATAGGTACCTGAAATCAATGAAATCATACAGTTTGTCTTTTCGTGATTAGCTTATTTAACTCAGCATAATGTCCTCAAGGTTCATCCGTGTTGTAGCATGTGCCAGAATTTTCTTTCTTTCTGAGGCTGAATAATATTTCATTGTTTGTATAGTCCATGGTTTTACTTACAGAAGCCCTGGTTCTGAGGCCTTTCCAGCTTCCAGCCTGCTGTGTGACCTTGAGCAACTCACTAAGTCTCTCTGAGCCTCATTTTCCATGTCCTTCACTAGGAGGAATAATGATTACATGACCGGGTTGTTGTGAGGTTTGAATGGGACCATAAATGTAGAAGTGCTTTTTAAACAACAAAGTGCTATGTCATTCATCTATTTACTCCAGAAATATTAATCGAGTGACAATTCCTTACTTGCCACTATGGTAGGTCCTGTGTCAAAAAGAGGATTATGTAGGACCCCTATTCACAATGAAATCATGAAAGAAATTTTAAAAACATGATCCAGGGCCGGCCCGGTGGCGCACTGGAGAGTGCGCCACTTGGGAGCGTGGCGGCACTCCCGCCGAGGGTTCGGATCCCAGACTGGTTCCCGCTCACTGGCTGAGCGCAGTGCGGGTGCAACACCAAGGGTTGCGATCCCGTTGCCGGTCCCCGGTACAGGCGCGACACTGAGGGTTGCGATCCCGTTACCGGTCAGTAAAAAAAGACAAAAAGGAAGAAAAAAAAAAAAACATGATCCAGAAGACAACTACAGGGATCATTATCCATTGTAATCCCTGCCACTTACTGAAGGCCTCCTACATGTTGGGCACCTGCAGCTGTACCGTATACAGATGACTTCATTCCATCCTACTGATGTAAATACTATAGTTATCCCCACGTAGACAAGGAAATGAAGACTCAAGGAAGATGGTATTTCCAAGTCCACTCAACTCATAGTGGCAAGGATTTTAACTGAGATTTCTCTGAATCCAAAACTCTTTTCCTTCCCACAGTATCAATCCTCTGTCCCTAACTATTTCTTCTCTCACCCATTTAACAAACCACCCACATCTATCACCCTCTGGAACATGGGGGCAAATTTTAGAAAATTGGTGTGGGCTAGGCAAGACTGTGGAAAACTGATGGAAAGAACTGGTCGTCATTAAGTATTTTAGAGTATAGCTGGCATTATGGTATCCACAATATCTGCTGCTGTATGAGATCTCAGGATCTATATTTCAGAGAAAGGATTATAAGTTGGGGCAACATGTGCAAAAATTAATTACTTAAAAATACAACATCCAGCAAGAAATCAACAAGTGTTCCTTGCCCCCCCCAAAAAAAAGAAAGAAAGATCTGTGGTCAAATGAATTTAGAAGACTCTGAATTTTTAAAAAGGTAATTAATTATCCCAAGACTTCAGGAAAACTCACCTATACTAAGATACACTGTGAAGTCCAAGAAGGGATATAGTACATAGGGGATATATGTTTTTGGACCACTGGACACTCCCCACCTTCCCCCGCTAATAAAACATTTACTGACATCTCACAAAATGCAGTTTGCAAAAGGCTGGCTATGAAGTTCTTAGAAAAGCTGGTAAGGCTTACAATTTACCATAAGCCTTTATTCTTACCCTTTGTTCCCATAGTGAGCCTTTGTTCCCATAGTGCCTGGTTCAGTTTGAAATAGCTAACATTTACTGACTATTTACGACATGCCAGACACCAGCTTAGGCACTGGAGACTCAAGAAGACTGCCCTGCATGCAGTTAGTAGTAAAGCTAATAAACCAAGAGTGTACATAAATAGGATAGGGTGCTGTTTACAACACCCTAATAGCTGAGTGCGACAACTATCGTTGTACTCAGCACAATGGAGCACTTAGGGTTGACAGAGAATGCTTCAAAGTCTTTTACTGGAGAAACCTTAAAGTGGCCCCCAGAGGATGGACAGCAACAATTAAATGGAGAGAAATCTTTTGTAAGAACATTTCACCGTAACTGGCTGGTGAGCAGATGGACACCTCTAAGGCGTGGGCTCCCTGGTAGGCATGTAGTGTACAAAAAATACTGAGCTGAAATGCCATCCGTTATGTGACCTTGGATAAGTTACTTAAACTTCATCTATGAAATGATGATGGTTATATCAATTTCAGAGTTGTCAAGAGTATCAAAAGAGGCAAATGCACAGAAAATGCCTAATAACGTCTGGCACTGTGCTCAGCACACATCAGTTCCCTTATTTTATTTATTTATTTTTTTGATTGGTGACATCCTGGAATACCATGTTAAGAAAGAGTCTGAGGCTACATATAGGCTTGGGATAAAAAGAAGATCAAGATTGATTAATAGTGTCTGCCACGGGCTTGAGAAGAAAGGGGTCTCATATTGGCTCAAGTTAACATTCATCTGAATGCTTCAAAAAGGGTCCTTGCTCTAGGAGAATGAGTTTCTAGTGACCAGGCAGACCCCAGAAGAAAGCAAGGTTGCCCTACTAGAAGGCTCTCTCACTTCTAAGCCCTTTGTCAGCTTTTCTGCTTTCCCTTATATATGCCCTCTCCCTTTCTCTTATTTTCAGAAAATGAGCAAAGGTTGATTTCTTCCTCCTTGTAAAGCGAGGAGGTGTTGTGATGCTCTGGACCTAAAAGAATCTTTTTTGAGTCTGAGAACCATGCATGTAGCCTAACATGTAACAGTCCCATTCTGAAGGGCTCAGCAGGACACTGCAGACCCTTCCAGAGAGAGCTCAGAAACCCAAGCAGAGAGATATTCTGCTGCCAAGAACCACAGAGATCAAGGTATGGGAGGAGGAGTCCCTGAAAAGAACTTCACATTTCACATATCAATAATACACTTTTTCAGTTATAATTAGAATTATTACTAATAACCATTTTTATCTTCTAACTTCTATGGTATTACAATTAAAAATGATTTAAAAGCAGTAGAAAAAAAGGGGGGGTTTATGTGATTGTTTCGGAGAGAATAGAGGAGAAGCAGAGAATTTCAGAAGTGGAAGAGACTTATGATGTCAAGTCGGTCCATCCCTTTCATTTTTCAGGTTCATTCCATTGACATATGTTTGTTTCACATTATCCATGGCCCAGGAACTATGCTAGGCACTGGGATGATGGCACATGAACAGGACAGGCACGGGTCTTGCACTCTTGGAGCTTAACATCTAACCAGGGAGATGGGCCACAAATAATCAGACAGACCATTAGTTAGTTATAATGGGACCAGTGCCATGGATTTGTGTAGGATACTTTGGGGCACAGAGGAGGAAACAGACCCAAGAGAGGGGAGTTAACATGTCCACCCAGCTGGACAAACATCAGAGCTGAATTCAGGTCACCCACATCGCAATTCATTGCTTCCTCCATGCCACAGCTGGGATACCAGTGTCTTGACAGGGGTCTGGGAGAAGAACACAGCATTAAGTGTACAGAGGTGGCAACAAGGTAAGAAAAGCAACAGGCCAAATCTCTGAAGCTTTTGCAGAGGAACAACAGCATGAACTGGGAGATTTACCTGTAGGTCTGGACACTCACACATTTTAGCGATAGGGAACGGTTTTAACTGTCCCACAGTGGGGTCCTAAATGCTAGAGTCTTCAATAGTCAGGATAACAAGGAGGAGAGAGGGAAGCCTCCCCTAACATGAATTAGAAGGGGCAGAGAATGGGTGGTGTAGACCCACCACTTGCACCAAGCTCTAATCTATTGGCTGCACTTTGCTTTGGAATTAATCTAACAAATCCCTGGATAAATCTAAGGCCGTTATTAGACAACACTAATATCCCCCTTAGAGTAATCCAGACAAATACATTCAGAGAGGGGGGAGTCCCGAGGGGCTGGAAACAGACCACTTTCAAGTTTGCATGCATCCACACAAGAAGATTCGCAGGAGCGCTGCCCCCACCCGCACCCCCAGATGTCGTTCCCAACAGCACCACAGGCTTCTGCCCAGATTGCTTCAGGCAAGGGGGATGGACTGAAGGAGGGGAGAATAAGGCCTGGATTCCCTCCCTTCCCCAACTCTGCCACTGACCTAATTTTCCACAAGAGAGGATTTTTCCTTTTTGGTCGTGCTTGTTTGTAAATCATGCCACCCCAGTGCACACACAGCTTAAGGCAGCCCTGACTAGGGAGCAGGGAGAAGCCAAGAGGCTCAGGACTGTGGCCCCAGCTGCCATTTCTTAGGGAGGTCAGGTCAGGGGCAATTCTGTTAGCTAGAAAGAGGGGTCAGGAAGTGAAAGCTACAAGGAGGACGGCCATCACGATCACCCCAATGTTACATTCTTACTCTGCCCTTCACTGAACAGGAAGAGCTGTGTATTCTAAAATGGCCCAAAAGAGCTCTGCCACTAACTTTATCTATAACCTTCTGAGTCACTGGTCTCTATAAGTGACACAGGATATCTTGACCCTGATGTTTCGGCCCCTCGAGTGTGTCTTGGTCCTGCTGACAAACTATCAGGAAAGGAACTGACTTTGGTTGTAGGAAGAAGGTGTGGTTCTTCAAACTGCAAAAATTAACCTGGAAAAATACTAGACCTGTCGGGGGGAAAAAGTACAAAATAGAACTGACAGCCACTAAAAATGCACATAGGAAAATTTGTTATTGACTAAAAAATTGAAGGAAGAAGCAAAATTTAGACCTGAAAATTTGATGTGAGAAAATTGAATGTGGTAGAAATAATGGCCACAAAAGGGCATTCACAATGGTTAAGCTATATAGGTAAAATTAGATAGGCACACACAAAAATAACTGATTGATTAATCAAATCTTCATTATAGAATACACATGGAGCAGAATTGATCTTGTTAAAAAGAATTCAGTAAAATAAAAATGAATTGGAAAAATAAGAAATGGTTTAACAATGCTGAAAAGAAAATGAATTGAGGAATTATAAGTATCCCATACCATTTGCTTCTGAAAACTGCTTCCTGGACAAAAATATTCCAGTGTTTTCCTAATTCTGATTATGCCAACATAGAGTTAAAAGGTCTCAGGGTCAAAACTGTGCAATTAAAACATCGTGACAAATGCTGAATAAAAATAAATTGCATGATCTCAGAGATCCTGTCCAGTTGCAATTTTTTCTAATAAAAGATAAGAATAAAAAGTGAATAAAATTATACAAATACTTTACTCCCAGGAAGAATGTAGCATGGGAACTATCTATTGCCTGCAGCAATGGCTCTCAGATTAACAGATTTTATTTACCTGTAATGTATTCAAAGCAGTATAAAGTGATTTTGGAAACTAACATAGGCTAAATACATGTTTATTTTGCCAAGAAAAAACAAAACCCTAAAATTGACTCTTTATATTGCTATATTTTCTCCAAAAGACATTTTAACACCCTAAAAATAAAAGAGCATAATTTAAGAATTTTAAAAAAATAGAATGTGGCTTTACAAAAAAACTTACTATGTTTACTGTTCTTGTTTTCATGAAGAATGGTAAAACTCTATACTAGCCTCCAAAAGACATTTTAACACCCTAAAAATAAAAGAGCATAATTTAAGAATTTTAAAAAAATAAAATGTGGCTTTACAAAAAACTTACTATGTTTACTGTTCTTGTTTTCATGAAGAATGGTAAAACTCTATACTAGCCCCTTGTGTGTCTTCCTACTGGTAGGTTGAGGGTAGACTGGGGAGTCTCTCTGTGCTTCAGTCTCCCCATCTATAAAATGGGGATAAAAGGTAAAGCCATTTGCAGTGCCTGAAATAGTAAGTGGTCAATAAATGTTAGTCTCAATCCAAGAAAGTATAGGCCATTTAGAATCAGGCTAATTCCCTAGCCTCAGATTTTACCCCTACTCCTCCAAGCTGAGAATTCCTTAGACATTCTGTAATATAAACGTCCCTGGCAACAACAGCTGAAGAGCATGAATTGATCAGGACAAACTCCTGTTCCTCTTCACATACCAAGAAAACACATTGCGGAAGGTAGAGGCTCTGGGAGGGTAGGACCGAGAACTTGAGTGCTAGAAAGGGCAGCTATTTGGAAATGCCCGAGCCTATCTCTGGGCTGTGGGTGGGAGCCATGCTGTGCAACTATTTGAGGAACAAGTTTCTTTAGGCTGGCAGGAAATGGCACTATGATTTTCTTGCCCACTAGAGAGCTTCCTTTAGATGGAGACTCTACCCCCAAATCCTCACCTCCAGGAGGGGGATGTCCATGTGCATGTCCACTTACCAGACAAGATCAGCTGCCTTTATCCCGTCGCACTGATGGCTTCTCTCTTTCCCCCATCCCCAAACAATCCGCCATCTATCCATCCATCCATTCATCCATCCATCCATTCACCCATCATTACTCATCAAACATATTCCAAGTAAATACATAAATGTGAAAGATGTAGTTTCCTCCAAGGATATTAATCAACCTTGTCCTTAAGCCAAGCAAATGATAATGAACACCTACAGCCCATTCCATTGCTTTCTCTCTGTTCCTTCTCATCCTCGAATGTCACCTCGTCAGGTAGGCCTCTCTGACTACCCTTGTTCCCATTAGATCTCCGCTCACCTTGTTGTTTGCATCTATAGCCCTCATCACAATCATACATTTATTGGTTTATGTTTTCCATAGAGATGTCTTCTACTCATTTGTAAGCTCATTGTAGACAGGCACCATAGCCGTTTTGACAACCACTGACTGTGCTTGGCAATCAGTGTTATTTTGAGTCAATCAATTCTCCTTAGCCATGTATATTTTTTTCAGAGCGATGAAGGGAATGAATGCTAGAATAGAAGTTAGAGTACCTGGGTTCTAGTCCCAGTCCCCCAGCCACTTGTTGAGTGGCCCGCTGCAAGTCACCCTGCCTCTCTAGGTCACGGTTTTGTAAAAGGAAGTTGGATTGTGATGCTCAAGAGGGAAAAGGAGTAATAAAATATATGTATTGGGGGAATATGTAAATGTAAACAATATTCATTTTATAATTTAATATAAATACAAGATTTTTACCAAAGCTTGACAAAAAGCCTCTGGATAGTGGGACTATGTTAACAACAAAAATTACTTGGGAGTCATGGGTTTAAAAAGATGGAGAGAATACGGGATTTCAGCCCAAGTAGTCCATGGTTCCAGATCCATTTCAATTATGGCCCATGGAACGGAATAAGACACTAGGGTAAAAAGTGGGAGGGGGGGGGTCCAGTGCATCTCGTGTGTTTATCTTTGCAGAACACATGTCTGAATCAAGACCAGAGCAGAGCAAACTATGCCACGTGCAGGAGAGGGAGAAGGTCAAAGAAAGGTTGGTGAAAATCAGCAGTGTTCTCACATGCTAGAGACACCTCAGTTGGGCAGCTGAGAATGGTGTAGGGCCATCGATGGCCACAAAAGCCACTGCTTGATGCCAGATGGAATGGAAAGAGGCAGAGAAAGATAAGAGTTCAAACTCCACATGGATTTCCCAGGCTCCTTTGTTAGGCAGATAGATAGATTTCTTTCTTCAACTCCAATTTCCTAATCTATAAAACCAGGAAAACAACAACCTCCCTAGTAAGGGTAGTTGGGAGAATAAAAGGAAGTCACATATAAATGTACTTAGACCAGTCTCCAGCACTTTAGTAAGCACTTGGTGAGAATTAGTTAATCATCATTATTATTAAATTTAGTCAATCAAAATAAGCAGGTAATAAGTCATAAGATGAAATTGAAATGCATCATTGAGGCCCACACAAGAGAATGATTAGAGCTGGGCACTAAGCTGAGCTCAGTCTAAGTCCTAAGCTACTGGCTTCACTTGTGATTCTCAGCCAGCAGGATCAGCCTAGAAGAGTCAGCCTGAGAACGGTGAGTCCAGAAGAAGCCCTGGACTGCCTGTGACTCCTTAGGGTGTCTTAGTCTCACCCTGAACTTCACAGAGTCTTTGCTCTGCCAGGCATGAAGAGGGACCCCTAAGCCCGTAGAGACCACTGTGCTACTACACGTCTCCTTTCAAAGCATCCATCACTTTATAATGGCTTGGTTAATTAAGCAGCACAATCTGTCTGTCTTATTCACCACTCTTATCCCCAGTGCCTCTCCTGACACACAGTGGGCCTGCAATAAGTATTCATTGTTCTTGGAGGGGGTGAGAAGAGGTATCTTTTGAATCACATCACCGGGTTTCAGTGAGAGAATTCACGTGAGCATGCAAGTCCATATAGGCTCCATTTCTTGGTTCCCATCACACACCAGCTGGGCCCCTAACAAGGTATCTTTTGAATCACATCACCGGGTTTCAGTGAGAGAATTCACGTGAGCATGCAAGTCCACATAGGCTCCATTTCTTGGTTCCCATCACACACCAGCTGGGCCCCTAACACCTCAATTTCTTCTACTTAGAAAAACGCTAGAAGGCATCCCTCCCCTCTAGGCTCCCCATTCTGACTTACGCTGGATAAGCAACTTCAGATTGCTGAATAGCAACGCACAACACAGCTGGCCAAAAATTCCTGTGTCCTGAAATTCCTGGAAAACTGTGCTGCAAAGCAAGCATTCAGAGCTCAGACACAGCCCCCACCCCAGCCCTTGAGAGTAAGAGGCGGGAGGAAGGCAGCAAGCAGGCAACCAAAGCTGAGCCTCAATTTCCTTAAGAAAGTATTTTGCTTCCTTTCCAAGCACCCCACCCCTGGACTTCCTGAGATCAGGAAACTATGAGTGAATTCATTCCCAGCACCCATATTGCTAGCTGAGCCAGGGCTTCCAGCATCTCTGGTGTGGGGCATGTTGCTCTTTCAGTCCACAGGGACCAGAGCTGGAGGAATCTCTCCCTCCAGTCCCAAGAGAAAGTATGTGGCTTTGAACTGAGCTTCAGTGCTGGTAGCCCCAAGAGTCCAGTACCTGACCCCAAGAAAAACTTAGCCAAAGCATTTCGTATTTAACCCGCATGGTCTCGAAGAAGCATAAGGTTCAAATCAGAACATCAATTTGCTTATTTGGGGCAAGTCACTTCATTTCTCTGGGTTTGTTCCTTTCAGATCTTTGAGCCATCTATTCCCATGGGATCTTAGTGTTCTAAGAGCCAGAAACTCCATCAAGTGTAAAACATTCAAAACCCTCAGGTTCATCAGCTCTGTATGAGACTTGTTTCTCAAATGTTCCCAAATGGACAGACCTCACTAAACTGAAGGTAGAAAAAAAGGCCAGTGCAAACAGTTTTTGAAACTAAATGATGCCATTTTTTACGTGTTTTTATTACATTCAAATGCATACCCCAACTTCAACCTGATTAAGAAGGTGTACTCTCATTTACTCACCAATGGAAACTTTTCAAGAACTTTCCTTTCTGCCTAGTTTCCTTCTATATCACTGGTCATCTGCTGTAGTCTATCTTATAGATTCCTTTTATTCTGTTATTCTAAATATTAAGGCTCCCAAAGGTTCTGAGTTTAGGCTATCTTCTTCTCTCAACTGCATTCCTTTCCTGGACAACCTCATCCATTTACAAGCCTTTCTCAGCCCCTACAACAACCACTCTGACTTCTGTGTCCAGCCCCACCCTCCTCCCAGTGCCAACCATTGTTCCCACCTGCCTCTGTACATCTCCGCCAAAGAGCTGTTTAGGCTCTGAAGAGAAGTAGGATACGGCCAAAAAAATGTGTAATTACCCTATGCTCACCTTCATCCCAAGCCTGCTCCTCCCACTGACTTTCTTGTCCTATATACCTACAACCAGAAGAGCATGTTATCAAAGCTCCTCCTTCCTCTTTTGATTAATAATAATAA
>NW_007733102.1:11946-14429 GCF_000696425.1 Galeopterus variegatus | reverse complement strand
AAAAAAAACAAAAAAAAAAAAAAAAAACCCCACTCCAGAGTAGTAGAAGAAGCAACTGCTTTACCAAATAACCCAACATCAACATAAGATACCAGAAATACAAAAATCCAAGAAAATATGACACCACCAAAAGACTACAGTAATTCTCAATACCAGACCTGATAGAGCAGGAAACCCTTGACATGACCGAAAAGGATTTCCAAGCAATAATCTTAAGGAAACTCAAAGAAATATGAGAAGACTTAGTAAGGCAACATAATGAAATGAGAAAAAAATATCCAGGATATGAAGGAAGAAATTTGTAAAGAGATTAATACCTTTGAAAAGAATGTAGCAGAACTCATGGAACTGAGAGATTCATCCAGTGAAATAAAAAAACACAACCAAGAGCTTAGGCAGCAGGACAGAACAAACAGAAGAATTTCTGATCTTGAAGATACTCTTTTCAAAATGGCCCAAGCAGACAAAAGAAAAGGGGAAAAAAATTCAAAGAACTGAAGAAAATCTAAGAGAGCTAGCACACAACCTTAAGCACACAAACATTCATGTCATGGGTATTCCAGAGGGGAGAAGAAAGGAAAAGTTATTGAAAACCTATTCAACAAAATAATAACAGAAAACTTCCCAGTATAGGAAAAAACATGGACCTTCAGATATAGAAGGCTCAAAGATCCCCAAACAAATTCAAACCAAAATTATCTTCTCAAAGACACATGATAGTCAAACTGGCAAAGCTCAAAGACAAAGAGAGAATCCTAAAAGCAGCAAGAGAAAAGTATCAAGTCACACATAAGGGAGCCCCTATCAGACTAACAGCAGATTTCTCAACAGAAAACTTGACAGGCCAGAAGAAAACGGGATTATATATTCAAAATTAAAAAATAAAAAACTGCCAACCAAGAACACTATACCCAGCAATCTTTCAGAAGTAATCCTTCAGAAATGAGGGAGAAATAGTTTATTTTCCAGAAAAACAAAAACTGCAGGAGTTCACCACACAAAACCAGCCCTGCAAGAAATCCTCAAGGGAGTCCTGCATCTGGAATCTGAAAAACAATAGTCACTACCACAAATATACAAGACAGAACAAAACCCACTGGTAGAACAAAAATGCAAACAAGAAAGAAAGAAACTAAATCTTACCACTTCAACAAACCAACAAACATCAAAGACAAACAATAAAAGGGAAAGAAAGAAAAAATATTTAAAACATCCAAACAAAAATCAATATAATGCCAGGAGTAAGATAATAACCTTTCGGTAACAACCCTAAATGTAAATGGATTAAATTCCGCACTGAAAAGACACAGACTGACTGATTAAATTAAAAAGCTAAATCCAACTATATGTTGTCTTCAGAAGACCTCAACTCACCTGTAAAGACACACACAGACTAATACTGAAGGAATGAGAAAAGATATACTACACAAATGGAACCCAAAAATGATCAGGAGTAGCTATTCTTACATCAGATAACAGAGACTTTAAACCAAAAACCATAAAAAGAGACAAAGAAGGCCACTATATAATGATTCAGGGATCCATCTAGTAAGTAGACATAACAATCATAAGCACATATGCACCCAACAATGGAGCACCCACATAAATAAAGCAAACACTATAACGCCTAAAGAAAGAGATAGACCCCCAATAGTAGTAATAATAGGAGACCTGAACACCCATCTTTCAGCACTGGACAGATCATCTAGGCAACAAATCAACAATGAAACAAAGGATTTTAACAATACTTAGACCAACTGGACCTGGCAGATATCTACAGAATATTTCATCCAATGACTACAGAATATACATTCTTCTCATCTGCACATGGAACATTTTCCAGGATAGACCATATGTTAGGTCGTAAATCAAGTCTCAATAAATTTTTAAAAACTGAAATCATTTCAACTACCTTTTCAGAACACAATGGATTAAAACTAGAAATCAATAATAAGTAAAACTCAGTAAACTATACAAATACATAGAAATTAAAAACATGTTCCTGAACAACCCATGGGTCCAAAAAGAAATTAAGCAGGAAGTCAAAAAATTTATTGAAGCTATCAAAGATAAAGACACATCATACCAAAACACGTGGGATATTGCAAAAGCAGTACCAAGAGGGAACTTTATTGCAATAAATGCTTACATCAAAAGAATAGAAAGATTTCAAATAAACAACCTAACACTACACCTCAAATAACTAGAAAAAGCTAGAAGAATCCAATCTCAAAATTGGTAGACAGAAATAAGTAAGATTGAAGCAGAACTAAATGAAACAGAGATTTAAAAAAAAGGATACAAAAGATCAATAAAACAAAAAGTTGTTTTTTGAGAAGGTAAACAAAATAGACAAGCCATAAGCTAGAATACCTAAAAAGAGAAGAGAGAAGATCCAAATAACAAAAATCAGAAATGGAAAAGGAGACATTACAACCAATATCACAGAAATACAAAGAATCATTAGAGACTATTATAAACAA
>NW_007733102.1:3885-11542 GCF_000696425.1 Galeopterus variegatus | reverse complement strand
AAAAAAAAGGATACAAAAGATCAATAAAACAAAAAGTTGTTTTTTGAGAAGGTAAACAAAATAGACAAGCCATAAGCTAGAATACCTAAAAAGAGAAGAGAGAAGATCCAAATAACAAAAATCAGAAATGGAAAAGGAGACATTACAACCAATATCACAGAAATACAAAGAATCATTAGAGACTATTATGAACAACTATACACCAATAAATTTGAAAACCTGGAGGAAAGAGATAAATTATTGCACACATACAAACTACCAAGACTGAACCAAGGAGAAATAGAAAACCTGAAAAGACCAATAGAAAGCAACAAGATTGAAGCAGTAATCAGCACTCTCCCAACAAAGAAAATCCCAGGACTGGAGGGCTTTACTGCTGAATTTTACCAGACCTTTAAAGAGGAATTAATATCAATTCTCTTCAAACTATTCAAAAAAATTGAAACAAAGGCCATTCTTCCAAACTCATTCTATGGGTCCAGCATCACCCTGATACCAAAACCAGACAAAGATACACAAAAAAAAAATGAAAACTACAGGCTAATATCTCTGATGAACATAGACACAAAAGTCCTCAACAAAATATTAGCAATCAGAATACAGCAACACATAAAAAAAATTATATACCATAATCAAGTAGGATTCATCCCAGGTATGCAAGGGTGGTTCAACATATTTAAATCAGTAAATGTGATACACCACTTCAACAATATCAAGGACAAAAACCATATGATTACCTCAATAGATGCAGAAAATCTATGACAGAATTCAACATCACTTCATGACAAAGACCCTCAGCAAGACAGACATAGAAGGAAAGTATCTCAACACAATAAAAGCCATATAAGACAAACCCACTGCCAATATCATCCTGAATGGGTAAAGGCTGAAAGTTTTTTCCTTAAAAAGGGGAACAAGACAAGGATGCCCACTCTCACCACTCCTACTTCACATAGTATTGGGAGTACTAGCCAGAGCTATCAGGTAAGAGAAAGAAATAAAGGGGATCCAGATTAGAAAAGATGAAGTTAAACTGTCCCTATTTGCAGATGACAGGATCCTATATACAGAAAAACCTAAAGATTGTACAAAAAATCTCTTAGAGCTGGTAAACCACTTCAATAAAGTTGCAGGATACAAAAGCAACACACAAAAATCAGTATCTTTTTTATACTCCAATAATGAACTAGCAGAAAAAGAAATCAAGAAAGCAAGCCCATTTACAATGGCAACCAAAAAAAATAAAATACCTAGGAATCAATTTAACCAAGGAGGTGAAAGATCTCTACAGTGAGAACTACAAATTACTTCTGAAAGAAATTAAAGAGGACACAAAAAGAAAGATATTCCATGCTCTTGGATTGGAAGAATTAACATTGTGAAAATGTCCATCCTACCCAGAGTGATCTACATATTTCATGCAATCCCCATCAAAATACCAATGACATTCTTCACAGAAATAGAAAAAACAATCCTACCATTCATATGGAACAACAAAAGACCCCCAAAAGCCAAAGCAATCCTAAGCAAAAACAAATAAAGCCAGAGGCATAATTTACCTGATTTTAAATTATACTATAAAGGTACAGTAACTAAACAGCATGGTACTGACATAAAAACAGTAACCAATGGAACTCTTAAACCAATGAAACAGAATAGGGAACCCAGAAATCAACCCACATACTTACAGCCAACAGATATTTGACTAGGGCAACAGCATACATTGGGAAAAGGACTGCCTCTTCAATAAGTCGTGCTGGGAAAATTGGACATACATACATGGAAGAATCAAACTAGACCTGTACCTCCTGCCATATATCAAAATCAACTTGAAATGGGTTATTTATATATAAGACCCCAAATTATAAAACTACTGAAAGAAAACATAGGGGAAACACTTCAGGAAGTAAGACTGGGCAAAGACTTTATGAAGAAGACCCCAAAAGCACAAGCAACAAAAGAGAAAATAAACTAATACGGTTATATCAAACTAAAAAGCATCTGCACAGCAAAAGAAACAGTTAACAGTGAAAAGACAACCTACAGAATGGGAGAAAATATTCTCAAACTATGCATCAACAGGGATTAATATCCACAATATACAAGGAACTCAAACAACTTAATAGTAAAAAAAAATAAGTAACCCAATTAAAAAATGGACAAAGGAGCTGAACAGGCATTTCTCAAAGGAAGATATACAAATGGCTAATAGACACATAAAAAATGTTGAACATCACTCAGCATCAGGGAAATGCAAATCAAAACCACATTGAGATATCATCTCACACCAGTTAGACTGTCCGGTATCAAAAAGACAGAGAATAACAACTGCTGGTGAGGATATAGAGAAAGGGGAACCTTCCTACACTGTTGGTGGGACTGTAAATTAGTGTAGCTGTTATGGAAAACAGTATGGAGCTTCCTCACACAACTATAGGTAGAACTGCCATATGATCCAGCAATCCCACTGCTGGATGTACACCCAAAGGAATGGAAATCATCATGTCAGAGGGATATCTGCACTCCCAGGTTTATCATAGCTCTATTTACAATAGCTAAGACTTGGAACCAACCTAAATGTCCACTGATGTACAACTGGAGAAGGAAAATGTGGTATATACACAGAGTAGGATAGTACACTGCCATAAAAGGGAATGAAATTCTTCCATTAGCAGCAACATGGATGAACTTAGAGAAAATTATGTGAAGTGAAAAAGGCCAGGTAAGAAAGAGAAATACTGCATGTCCTCACTTGTAAGTGGGAGATGAAAAAAGAAAACTAAAAAAGAAAGATACAACGAACACAATAATTCCTTGAACTTTCAAAAGAAGAGAATGGAACTGAGGCCACAAGAGGTGGGAAAGTGAGAGTGGGAGGGACGGTTAGAGAGAAATTGGTAAAGGTCACAAAAAATGTTTACATTTTGTAATGATAAAATAAAATAATAATTGATAATAATGGTTAACATTCACTGAGTGCTTATTATGTACCAAACACTGTTCTAAGCACCCTACATATGCTATCTCACTTAAACCTCCTAACAATCCTAAATGGTGGGCACTATCACCATTCCCATGTCACAGATGGTCAAGCTGAAGCACAGAGAAGTGAAGTCCTTTGCCCAAGTTTGCACGGTTAGTATGTGGCACCACCAGGCAGTCTGAGTCCAAAACTAAATGTCAATGCCTGTCCAATTATTAAGTGCCTCTCCTTGACATCTCTGCAGTCAGCTTCCTTCCACCAATACAGACTCTTCTCTCACCAAAATCACACCATAGCCTCTACCTAGCCTCCTTGTTTAAGCTTCTCATTGCCCATCATTGTGCAAACTGCCCCTAGAGCCACACTGTTAAAATTCAAATCTTACTCTATTGCTACTCAACTGAAAAACTTTTGATGGCTCCCAATTGTGGGAAAAATAACATCCAAAATCCCTACTAAGCATTTAAGAGCCTCCCTACCTGATTCTTTCATTGCTCCCCTATTGGTCTCAATCCTTTGGTCCAGCACAGTAACAACTACAAACTACTGGAAACAATATCCTGCTTTTTCACAGGGCTGCCCCCAATGCCCTTTCCTCCTGGTCTACCAATTGAAGTATCTGAGTCCTGCCTGAGATTTTCCTATGTGAAGTTTCCTCTGATCCCTGACTCCTACTCCAAGCACGTGCACACATACACGCACCTTCAAGTGGGGTGAGATGCTCCCTTTTAAGCTACTCTACTAGCATTCTACTTGATATTATAGCAGCTCTGATGTGTGTTGTGCCTCTTTGCCTGGCGGGCTTCCCAACTAAACCCTAAACTCCTCAAGGGCAAGGAGCACGCTGGTACAGAATGGACATTTCACTCAGTGAACGTCAAATGAATGGACTTATTTTAATAAACAGATAGCCTATTCCAACAAGTAGACATTTACGCATCAAGGACTGCTTTGCAAAAGCTTGAATAAAGATGCCTCAAAGACTTTGTTCTCTATCATAATGAGAAGTTGCCCCAGCAAATGTTCGTACCATGATTTTTATGCTGAAAGCAGCCCTGGGATAGTACTAATAATCCTGAACAGAGTGAGGCCCCTGAAGGAGGAGGTGTGATGGAGTATCTTCCCATGGAGCCCTCCAGAACCACCTGGCCAGGTCAGCCAAAATCACCACACACAGGGCTGAAGACAGAGTAGAGCAGCCCAACACACATACCACTGGCATCAGGAACGCTTTAGGCATCAGCCTCAACCTGAAAGGTGCAAAGCCCTGGGGGAGAAGGATTGTTACAGGAAGCCCGGAGTAACTATAGCCAATTAAAGAGAGATTAATGGAGATTTGAATGTTGATCGTGGCCTCCAAACCTTTCTGAACACATTCCCCATTAGAAAAATTAATTTCACTATGTTCTCCTAATAAATGTATATTTACTTGTAAATAACCTGCATATAAGTTAAAATGTGTTTTATTATTTCCTTTCTATATCTCCAAAGAACATTCTTGTAAGCATCACATTTTGGAGGCCACTGAGCTAGAGAACAATCTTCCCCACTCCTCTGAAAGAAGATGTACATGACTGAACAGGAGGATGGGCCAGGCTGCCAAGACCCCCAGAACCATGGAGTCCCTGAGTTGAAGACATGGCATGTTAGCATGTGCTCCTGATAGCTGTAACTGCAGCACATGCTGCTCCCCTTCCCGTGAGGAGCTTGGCAAAGTCATGCATCCTGTGATCCAACAGCTTCAACCATCAGAGAATTCCTCCTCCGTAGCTCTGATTCCTTCAACCCTCCTGCCTGGGTATCCACTCCCTCCTCTACATGGCAGCTCTTCCAATATCTGAGGACAATTATCCTGTCCCCAGTGAACCTCATCTTCTCCAGGGAATCCACATGAGCTAATGGGGCCTCTCCATCTCCAGTGACAACAACAACATGCCTGCCACAAGCATTTACATTGTCCCAGGCTGCCTGCTGCCTATAATTGTTACAGGAAACCACTGGTTTGTAAATAAACAAAAAAAGGTCTTTCTAGCTCATCCTCAACTACATCAAACCAAGTGGCATGTGTATGTGCTTGAGACACATTTAACAAAAACCACCCCACAGTAAACACGCCACTTTTCCCCTTAAAAGAGAGAATGTATGGTGAATGGTGGCCAATGTGGTCGAGGTCATATCTGACTTCACTGATTAATTTATTTAACAGATGTTATGGAGTTCACATTCCTGGGAACCTGCATCCATCCACCACACGTTAGTGAACACAGACACATATGTACACATACAAACATGAAAACCCCCACACATGTACACACAACACATAATGTGCTTTATTATGGAAACAAGTATTTATTGAGCACCTGCTTTGTGCCAGAGACGTGACATCTAGCACACAAGTCTGTATGTACATTAACAAAGAGAAACAGAATCCCCTCTTGATTTCATGTCTTACAGTTCCCAAGGAGAGGACCTGCTGACATACAGTCCTGCAACAGGAGTCAGGAGACCCAGATGAGCAGTCACAACTTGCATTAAGGATGGGAAAGCCAAAGGGAGCCAAGAGACACAAAAAAACATAGCCACTGGTTATATATTCCACACGGGGAAAAATAGCCCCAATCTGCTATAACATGAAACTGAAAACTCAATATCAGGGTGAGCAAACAGCAAAGTTTCCACAGAAACTAAAACCCAACCATCCTCTGCCCACGTAGCAATTACCATGTGATGGTGTGAGACAGTCATGCCCATGTCCCAGCACATTGTGAAGGCCACAGAGCCTGGCTGGACACTGAGACCACAGATGAGAAGTTGGTGACTCTGGGTGCATTTCAACTCTTGGACTCAAAATAATGTCTGTGGGCTTTGCTCTTAAAAGTAAACTATTTTAAACCACAAAATTATGAGACGAGTTCCCTTTTCTTTGCTACTGTGTCAGTAAAATGACTGACAATGGGGAGGTGGCTCACAGCCAAGCCTAGCTGCATCCCCTTTCGGGTGCAGGAGGGAACTTGCGTGGCAGGTTTCTAGTCTATGCCAATGTGGGAGCAAGACCTTCTAGCCCTGCTTAAACCCTCTCCCTGGGAGACTTCTGCCCAACAATTCCCAGAACATAGGATTCCCAGGGCAACCTGGCAGAGTAGGAGGCATTTTTGGATAAAGCATATGCTTCCAAGGCCAGTTTCCAGGAGCAGCTACTCAATACTGCTTCATCTCATGTCCTTATCCCCTTTTTTTAACATTCTGCTAGGCTTTTTAGCAAAATCTTCATTTCTGTTGGTGTTTTTGACCCTGGCTCCCAGGATGGGCTTGTCAAGCAAGTCCAATCCAACTCCCTTTCCCTCTACTCCATTGCATTCTAGAACTTCCCATCTTATTGCAGAGCAATTTGGGATTTCTGGAGGGCTCCCTGGAAATTCAAAGATGCTGAAAACCTAGCTGGGTATGGAAGAAGACAGGTCATTTTAGGGGGATGAATTGAGGAACAGACAGTAGCCAGAGATGGGGCTACCCATGAGTTTCTCACAGTGCAAGCTTGCCAGGAATAAAATGACTGGAGCATGAATCACCTGCTTACATCAAAATCTATTCCCACATCAATCCCTCCCACATTGTTTAAGATTAATCACAAGCAGTTGATTCTAAATAACTCAGTGGTGTGTGTACTGCTAGAGAATCTCTTATGAATTTTACCTTGACATAAGAGTTAATTCCTGCAAAGTCAATCCCTCCCACATTGTTTAAGATTAATCACAAGCAGTTGATTCTAAATAACTCAGTGGTATGTGTACTGCTAGAGAATCTCTTATGAATTTTACCTTGACATAAGAGTTAATTCCTGCAAAGCATCATTCAGAAGCGTGAGGACCCACCCACTCACCCCCTCACCCACATGGCCCACTGCAAAGGTCAGATTGCTCTAAATAGAATGAGAACCAATGAGGAAGTGGCTGGGAGTGTAGTAGAGAAGAGCTCCCTGATACCCAGCATTGATCAGAGATATGTCAGCTGCCTTGAAAAGCACTGAGCCCCAAAATGATTACATTGTCTAATGTTGAATATACTATTTATCCTGATTTGAGCATCACATATTGCACACAGGTACTGATATTCAATGCTGTACCCCACAGATATGTACAATCAACTATGTTACAATAAAAAGTAAATTAAACTAAATTTTAAGAAAGCACCAAGCCCCCATCATTGCAGGTGACTAGGATGTTTTTAGGGGATGAGGTGACCTCATACAGTACAGAAGAGGATAAGAAATGAGTAGTCAGACCCAATGCCTTTAAAGTTTCCTTTAAGCTTTTGATCCCATGATTCTTTACAATGTACTTTGGTTTCCAGTGCATTACACAAGGCAAAGCCACAGCTAGAAGACAACATAGGTGTCTTAGCATCCTCTCCGAGGGTTGTGGGATCTAAACTACATCCCTCACAGATTTCCTCTACAACATCAGAGTCTCCCCAAATTTCAGCATCTCTCCTTAAAACTAAGCAGGAGCTCACAGCATATTGTCCCTGCCTAAACTCTAGCCTTGTCTCTTCTGACCTAGATTTATCAAATAGATCATGGGAGGATAAATCTTTGTGGGATCCCATGGGTCAGACTCAGCACCCTCCAGGCCTACATACACTTCCCGTTCCCTTAGCCCTCCAAGGCTGACCACG
>NW_007733102.1:0-3699 GCF_000696425.1 Galeopterus variegatus | reverse complement strand
GGGCCGGCCCGGTGGCGCACAGGATAGTGCGCTGCTTGGGAAGCGCGGTGGCGCTCCCGCCCGAGGGTTCGGATCCCACATATAGACCGGTTCCCGCTCACTGGCTGAGCGAGGCGCGGGAGCAACACCGAGGGTTGCGATCCCGTTGCCGGTCCCCGGTCCGGTACGGGGGCAACACTGAGGGTTGCGATCCGTTGCCGGACATGGAAAAAGACAAAAGACAAAAAAAAAAATAGATCATGGGAGGATAAATCTTTGTGGGATCCCATGGGTCAGGCTCAGCACCCTCCAGGCCTACATACACTTCCCGTTCCCTTAGCCCTCCAAGGCTGACCACGCTAGAGACAGGGCCCCTTCTGCAGAGGAAAGAAGCAAGAGAGAATAAGGAGGAAGGAAGAAACCTTGAATGTCTCTGACCTCCCTCACAGCCTCACCAGCCCTTTTCCCACTGTTTGGATCTCAAGTAAACGATTTAAGCTTTGCTTTCTAAGTTATCCCTGCTCCTAATTGGAGTACTTGTTTTTACATGAAAGCAACATATGAAGTAAATAAGCCTTATACTTTCGTGCTGCATTTTTTCTGTTCTCCAGGGGTTGTAGGCAATGCATTTGCAGTCATACCTGGTTATAGCATTGCCTGAAATGCACTGCCTGCTGCTGTGCAGATTCCAGCCCTCCTGTCGCCAGCAGCCATAGAACTGTTGAGACTCTGTCGTCTAAGGACTTCACACTGGCGAACAGAACAACTTCAGGAGAACCAAACTGGTAGGTGAGAAGCGAAAATGTCAGGGGAGGATTGGATGAACAGTGTCTCATCGAGAAACTTGAAGGAAAACCTCCCCAGAATCATTTTTTTAGCTACAAAGACACCATACCTAAATAAGAATCTCTGTAAAGACAAAAGCATCCTTGACGCATTTTTATAGCTGGAAAACTTGAACCAGGAGCTTCACATTGACTACAGGTCATGTCTCTGTCTTTCTTTCATCTCCACCTTCTTTAGGCCCTTGCAGACCCTTACACAGTGTGGTGCTTTCCCCCAAAAGAGCTGAAAGTCCTCACAATTTCTAGGACTAGATGCAAAGTAAGTTTTATCACAGAGTGGAACTGGGTAGTGTAGCTGGATGACTACAAGGTCAATTTGTTTTTAAAAGCCACTGGTACTGATTCCTGGGTCAAAAAAAAAAATCGGAAAATATTTCATTTAGGAACATTGTGGACATCAGTCAAGGTTTGAGAGCAGATATAGATGATGACACATTTAAAGGGGGCCCCGTATTGCTTTTAAATAGGCCACCCAAAGACATCAATTTCTGGAGAACAAGCAGTAATGGCAACCCACTGGCAATGTCAGTTCCCAAACAGATCACCCAGATGGGCCTGCAGAGCCACGCTTTGTCCTTTTCCTCTGTCAACCACAGCCTATCACCTGCAGCACAGCCCCCCCAGTGGGCCACAGCAAACCAAACATCCCAACCTCAGCTGGAAAAATCTCAGGAGGATGACTGCAGTTATCCCTCTGTTTAAATACTAGCTTGTTTCTCTGAATCTACAGCAAATATTTCCAAACACTTCCTCCCTTTACCCACTGGATAGCCTAGATGTCTCCTTCTCCCACCACTCATTTCCCAGTGATATCCCTATACACCCTCCACCCTCCTGCACTCCCATGACTCTCCCCCCACCCGCTCCCCACCCCCCATTGGTTATAAAGTGTAAAATGTGTCTGTGATGAAGGGTCATTGATCGGAGGGGAATCACAGTACACCCAGAGCAGCATTGCTGTCACCGGACAGCAACAAGTCTTAACAGAGGTGGATCCACAGAGATGGGCCTGAAGCTTGTGATATTTGGGGGCCTCAAGAAAAACAAAATTGCAAATACAAAATTAGGTATGGGGCCCATGCAAGTGAGGACATATGAAAGGTTTAGTTTCGTGGCAAATCCACCTCTGTATACATCTCCCCCTCCCACGTACACACAAGGGAAAAGAAAAGGATAAACACAGAAAGGGAGTTTGGTTTTGTTATGTGGGAAGAGAAGCAGAAGGCAGCAGGGGGTCTGACAGAAGAATCCAGGAGCTCCATCTTTTACCAACCCCAAGTGGGGTGCTGGGCATTTCCTGGTACCTGGGAAACCAATGGTAAGTGTGAAGAGTTCACCTGTCCAGCGATGCTCCAGTGTGGGGAGGCCGTGCTCCAGCTGCCTCGAGACTTTGGGTCCAGTCCCCAGTCACGCCACTGAAAACTGGGGTCTTGAGGTTGGGAATAGAATACTGTGCTCATCATACTCATTCATTTTCATTCCCTTTCATTCTCTCTCTCTCTCTCTGCCCGGGAAGAACAAGGCTCCTGGGACTGGCCGAGCTGATAACCTCCTGCACCAGGAGCTTGACATTTTGCTTATCATCTGCATCCAGGGAGGCACTGCTCCATTTCACGATGGAGACACAGGCCATTTGTGTTAATGAAGGGAGCCTAAGAGCAGAAGTAAAATGCCACGGTGGGGCCATGGGCTCTCCAGCCTGAGACACCTGCCACACAGGCAGCATGCGAGCTTGCCCTCACACCCTCCCCCCACAAGTGCAGTGTCACCTCAGGGTCTGGCTCCCCTCACTTATTCAGGGGGATGATAGGGCCCACCCTACGCACCTTGCTGGGTTGCCATGGGGCTCAGAACACCACATTTGCAGGCAAAGAGCTCCGAATATGGTACAACAGTCACAGCCATGGTCAGCAACCCCATGCTCTTGGACAGGAGTCAAATGGTGGTGAAATTGGATCCTATAGCTTCCTGAAATTCCCCTCCTTTTATCTCTTCCACCTTTCAAACTGGGGCAAGGAAGGTGGTGGTGGTAGAGGTAGCTCAAAGGGAACCAAATTTTCTGTGAAGCCAAATGGATGCACCCTCCATTCTCCCATGGGCCAGGTGGCCCAGAGTCAGGACTCACTGTTTCCCAAGACTGTAGAGATAAATTTATAAGTCTTATCTCATTTAATGCTCTCAACAACTCCATAATGTATGGTTTCTTATTATCCCTACTTTATTGAGGGGTAAGATAGCATGGTGGTTAAGAGGGTGGGCTCTGAAGCCAGAATGCCTAGAAACAAACCTCAGCTTTGCCTCTTATTACTTGCATGGCCTTGGTGATTTCATCTCTTGTCCCTCCATTTCCTTATCTACAAAATGAGAATAATAGTATGTCAGGAGTGGTTGTGAGGGTTGCTAGAGCTAATGCATGCCAAGCAGTTGGAATAGTGTAGGCATGGAGCAACTGCTCTGCAATTGTTAGTCAGTATTATTATTATTGTTAATGAAGATACTGAAGCTGCAAAAACCTCCTCCAAAGACACACAACATGTAAGTGGACAAACCCAAATTCAAGTCCAGATCATTTTCACTCCAGCAGCCATGCTCTTAACCATTATGCAAAACTTTGTTTAACTTCCAAATTTCTCTGCTCCTCAGTTTCCTCATCTGTAAAATGGGGCTAGTTAATAATATCAACCTCATTGGAGTCTTATGAGGGTTAGATGAGCCAATGAATATAAAAAGCACCTAGAATGTCAGGTACATGGTGGTATTCGATAACAATAATGGTAATAATAACGTCATCATTATTTTGTCCAAAAAAAGGCGCCCTACCTTCAGAGCCTTGCCCCAAAGCCTCCCTCTATTCAGTTCCACCTCTGTGCCCTCA
>NW_007733101.1:98285-117444 GCF_000696425.1 Galeopterus variegatus | reverse complement strand
TGTTGTGACATAGGAGGTGCTCAGTTTCCCTGGGCTCAGATTATAGGACATGCCTCTGGGTAACAAGCCATTCCCAAGGTTTCAGCCCCTTCCTTTTGGCTCTCTCCTACAGGAAAGTTACTGTTACTAGTTAGACCTATTTTCAGCACCAGCTCAGGGAAAAGGAGACCACAAGGGGCTAGCTTATGCAAATCCAATGGCTGGGCACGCTCAGTACAGAAGGGTTATATAACCTTGATAGCTGAATGACCTTCCACTAGAGGTGCTAGAGAGCACAGCATATTCTTGAATATGCCTGGTGCATGTGATAGGATTTGACCAATCAACTTGCTCCAAGAAGAGACTGACTGAGCATGTGCAAGACTAAATGTTACATAACTGGGAACCACCCCCTTTATTGAATATTCATTAGACAGAGAAACTATAAAAGCTGAATCCCAGGAGAAGGTGAGGTGAAGGTAATCCAGCTCACTTTCCTGGAGTTAACCCCCACTTAGCTGGCTGAGGTGTGTATACTTTATTTTGTATCAAACTTACTTTCAAGCAGCTGCTCACTCTCTTGATGCAGCCCGTATTCTGTAATGAACTTTAAGTATGTATTTCTTGCTTTTGTGTAAAACTTGGTGTGGGCCCTGGTCAATCTCTGGAGCTATGCCACACTATCTCTGTGGAGCCTGTATTTCTTATCTGTTATATTAAACTTGTTCTCACTTCCTACTGAAACTCTTCCCTTAAATCCTTTCCTATAGCAGAGTCAAGAACCTGGTTAGAGGACTGGTGGGTTGAGGCCAAATGTTGGGCCACCCAGACCTTACCTCTGACATCCAACATCAGTTGCTTTGGTGTTATCATGCTAGCCTTCACTGAGGGACATTATAAGAAAGGCCACATGAAACTTCCTGTTATCTTTTTATCAGAAAAAGTTTTGATGTCCTTTTCTGCTGTAATCAATGCTTCTACTTACTGAGGACCCATGGGAGAAATCATTGGTGCATCTTAGTACCAGGAAAAGCTCTACTTCTAACATTCTTATTTCCTTTCATATTACAATTTGTAGTCGTTGATTGTTTCTCTTTTAGTTTCTAGGCCACTAGGAAGTTTAAAGCCAAGATAAAGAAAAATGTACTTTTGATGTCTCTTTACCTACTGGTATTTTGAGGATCATTAAGTAATATGTGGGTAGATCATGACATCATAAGTAAGAACATAAAGCCAAAGATATTTACAAAATAGCTATATTACATATAATAGAGCAGAACTGTGTTAAAACTAAATACATTAGGTTATTTCCTATTGGAAATTACCACAGAGATTTTGGCTCTTTGTTTACAAGTGAAAATACTTGCTGACGGGACAGAAAGCAAAGAAGTATGGTGTCTAATAGGAATACTGTAATAACTATGACATCACCTTGAGATCACCAAATAGCATTTAAGCAACTAATCATAGTGAGGCTTCTAAAACCATTTAGCATCTTTCAGAAGTAGACATATACTGAGAGTTAATTCAAAATATGTTGTTATCAACGTCCTTGTTAAAAAATAGAAGACATTTTGCATTAGTCTATTTCTATTGCTTATAACAAAATACCTGGAACCAGGCAATTTGTAAGAAAACAAAATTTATTGCTTATGGTTTCAAAGACTGGGAAGTCCAAAGTCCAGGGAACACATCCAGGAGTGTCCTCTTTGGTGGTGGAGGATGTACAGGGGTCTCACATGGCAGAAAATGGCAGAGCAGAGAGAGAGAGACTCTCACATGCTCTCTTTTTAAAGCCCTCAGAACCATGCCCATGACCACTATTATTAATCCATTCACTAGGCATGGTCCTATAGTCCAATCACCTCTTCAAGGTCCCACCTTTCAATTACCCTAATAGGACTCCTCACCCTCCTAACAGTCTCAGTTGGCATCCAGCCTCCAACACATTAAATTTTGTTGGGGAGAAAATTTAATCCACTACATTTCACCCCTGCCCCAACCCCCGAAAACTCATATCCTTTTCAGATGCGAATACATTCATATCATCCCCACAACACAAAAGTCCAAAGATCGAAGTCCCATCAGTGAAATCAAAACAAGTTATCTTCTTCCAAGATACAACGGTGGGACAAACATAAGGTACATATTCCCATTCAAAAATGGAGAAATAGGACAAAAGAAAGTTGTAACAGGTCTCAAACAAGTTCAAAACCCAGCAGATTAGGCATTAAATCTCAAAGCTGGCTAATCAGGTATCTTGACTCCATGTTCAATATTCTTTGTGTGCTGGTGTGGCGGTTGGGTCCAGAAATCCTTGGGCAGCTCTTCTTCTATCGATTTCCTGGTCTCAGGCCACACTTCAGCTCTCCTTGGCTACTGTTCCACTCTGATAGCTCCATAGGTCTAAAGTCTCCATGGCAGTTGTGCTCTCATGGCTCTAGTAGGCATGGCACAGTTGGGATCTTTCTGCTGCAACTCCAACCCCATGTTTCTGCTCGGCATTGCTGTAGTGAAGGCTGTGTGTGGTGAATCCATCCCTGTGATGGATCTCTTCCTGGACTCCCAGGCTTTTCCATACATCCTTTGAAATTGGGGCCTCTACAGCTCTGGCATTCTGCCCAACTACAGACCTAACACCATGTGGATTCTGCCAAGGCTTCTGGCTTGTGTTTTGCAAAGCTGTATATCCAGTCACACCTGGGGCCAATTTAGTTACAGCTGGAGCAGCCAAAGCACCTAGGGTGCTGGTGTGGGGAGCGGCATCCCAAGATGGCACTGGGCAGTGAGCCCATGGAGGGTGCATCAGGCTCATTCCCCAAGACCATTCTGTCTCCCTAGGCCTCTGGGTCTGTAATGGAAGACGCAGCCTCCAAAATCTCTGAAATGCCTTTAAGGTCTTTTCCCCCTTCTCTTGATAATCCCTTTTTTATGTACTCGTCTCCTTAGCAAATGGTAACTGTGATGCACCATTGTATTTTTCTTGTGAAAATGCTCTCTGCTTCTCTACCAAATGGCCAGGCTGCAAGTTTTTAAAAAATCTTTATGCCAGGCTTCCTTTTTAACTTCTGGCTTTACATCATATGTTTGTCACCATAACTCCATGTAAGCTGTTTCAAGTAGCCATGTAGCTTCCTGAATGTTTTGCTGCTTAGAAATTTCTTCCACCAAATACCCTGGGCCAGCACCTTGAAGTTCCACATTCCATAAAAGTTTTGGGCATGAACAGAATGCAGCCAAGTTCCTTGACAGTTCATAGAAAGGGTGATCTTTACCCCACTTTCCAATATGTCCCTTCTCATTTACATCTGAGACCTCCTTAGAATGATCTTAACAGTTCATATTTCTAACAGCATTCTGGTCACTATCATTTAATCAGACTCTAAGACGTTCCACTTTCCCCACCAGCATGTAGGCTTTTCCTAGTCTGTTCCTCCAAATTTGTCCAGCCTCTCCTCAACACCCAATTCCAAAGCCATTCCACATTTTCAAGTATTTGTTATAAGCAACACCATACTTCTCTGGTACTAATTTTCTTTATTAGTCCATTTCTGTTGCTTATAACAAAATACATGGAACTGGGTAATTTGTAAGAAAAAAAAATATTGCTTATGGTTTCAAAGGCTGGGAAGAGCACATCTGGGAAGGTCCTCTTTTGTGGTGGCTTTACAGCAATGCAGGGGTCTTACATGGCAGAAAATGACAGAGCAGAGAGAGAGAGACTCTCATGTGTTCTCATTTTAAATCCCTCAGAACCATGCCTCTGACTACCATTATTCATCCATTTACTAGGCATGGTCTTCAGAATCTAATCACCTCTTCAAAGCCCCAACTTTCAATTATCATAGCAGGATTTAATAGTCACAGTGGGGGATACAGCCTCCAGCATATTAAACTTTGGGGGGTATGCAATTCAATCCACTACAATATATATATATTCCTTTTTGTCTTTTATACTGACCGGTAACGGGATCGCAACCCTCGGTGTTGCGTCCGCACCGTGCTCAGCCAGTGACCGGGAACCAGTCTCCACATGGGATCCGAACCCTCGGCGGGAGTGCCGCCGCGCTCCCAAGCAGCGCACTCTCCAGTGCGCCACCAGGCCGGCCCCACTACAATATTTTAAAACAATAATAGAGATAGAAGTAATTAATACTGTGGGCTTCAGAGTAGATCAGTGGGTTTCATGTGATATGGGGCAACATTTTTAATATATCTTATGATCAGTTTCCTCATATGAACAAAGGAAATGATTCCTGTCATAGGGTCATTAGAAGCATTAAATGTGAAAATATGTATAACGAATACCAGGAACCTCTTTCTGGAGATTATAGCAGTTAGCCATATAGCAATTAAGGTTCCTATATAACTGACCTTCTGGAAACTCACTCTCAGCCTTTGGATAGATTCTTCCTTTTCTCAAGGTAGCAATTTCAATAACAGTTGTTACTACCTCAACGTGCCTGCTTATCGCTGGCCCAATGATGTTATATTAATGTGGCTTTGATGTACTACATAAATACAGGACAAGAAAATAAGGCCAAATCTTGAAATTTCCCTTAAATGCCTGACAATTTTCAGTTCTCACAGCTGAATATGATTGAGACTTAAGAGAAAGTAACAAGAACTTTTGAATTCACCTTTTAATAAGTAAACTAGGTATGAATTGCATATGATGACCTCTTGTTTCGCCTGTCAGATGAACTTAATAAAAAATCACTTGGAAATTCAAAACTTCACTCATCCTTTCTTTAAAGAGTGGCATGTTGCCAAAGAATTCATAACAGAGCATATGGAAGTGAGAGCTGTGGTCTGTTCTCTGACATTTAAAAGTCTACCTGAGCTCTTCAGCACATGAATACTGAATATTCAACAACGTTCTGAAATTTCCAGCGCTGCTGCTTGCTTCAGCACTTTAACTCCTAGGATATGCCAGGATTGCACATTAGCATTTAAATGGACAGCCAAGTCCTCCAGAAACCTCATGATATATGTCACACTGTAACTGGCTTCAACTGCTTCAGGGGCTGTGGAGTTTCTTTGCCTTTTCTGATGTTCCAACTTCTCTTTCAACTTTTGCCTTTGTGGATTTGAGATGATCAGTTATCTGCAAGATTTATAACCAACGGCTTTGATGTTGGACAGATGTATGGTGTCAACATTGTGCAATTCAAGAAAATTCTCTTTCTCCTTTAGGATGCTGTGTTTTTCTCTCTGCTGACTGCTCTCTTTGATATAAAGCAAACTTCAGTTCCCTGGGTTTCTCTTAAAGGGGAAAATTTTAAATCAGTCCTCATTACAAGTTGGAACTTGATTTGGTATGTCATTTCTAACTTCACTAAGCTACCATGCAAGGTCAAAAAGGGCTCACTCTTCATACACCTGAAATCCACAGCGGCTTGTCTCTCAGTAGCAAAACCGCCAAGTACTACCTACCAGAGGAGTTCGAGTTATAAGGTGTCATGGAAAAGAGTTTTAGGAAATAAAATTGTGTCACTCTCTGGGGGAAGAGTCCTAAAGTACATTCCATTTTTGCCCTTAACACATTAAGTCTTTGGTTTCTGCAAAAGGATCATTTGGGTTAGCCCTTCTTGAATGTAAACCAACATGATGATATATGAGATTTTATAAGAAAGTTCTGTTCTTAACTCCCTACATTTGCTACAGCCAGTAATTTAAAGAAACTTAAAGAACTTAAAAGTTCCAGCTTATTAATTGATAATAAGCATTCATTTCATTTATTAAATGAAAGAATGAAAAATAATTGAATGAAAGAACAATAGAATTAAGCAAGAATAAATATACAAAGTAATGAATTGCCTGGCCTTTCCAGATTTGACCATCACTGCATCTGTACCCTGCCTCCCCAAATATAAGGGTACTTCAAAACGTTTGTGGAAAATGGAATTAAAGGATAATAGCAATCTCTCCATAAACTTTTAAAAGTATCCTCATATTGTGTTCATTTCTCGATGGATCTGGAATTGATGGCTAAGAATGGAGGCAAAGCAATTGTTACTATTATCTTCTGGTGACTTCACACTAGCAGTGATGAAAGACCTTCCAAGATCACTGAGTTCACAGATCTTTCAAACATTTCTGGACAGAATAGATAGGTTCCACTATTTTATCTTCTGGTGACTTCACACTAGCAGTGATGAAAGACCTTCCAAGATCACTGAGTTCACAGTTATTTCAAACATTTCTGGACAGAATAGATAGGTTCCACTATTTTTAAAATGTCAAGACCAAAGTGAGAGAGCAGAAACATTATAGTATTGAGAATTCAAATATTTCTAGTTTTACAAAATATTTTATGAACCCATAAGGGGGGCATGTGGTCAACATGATGGATATATCTCATATAATGTCCACTCACATGAACAAAAAGGTAAGCTGAAAAGGTATTTGTGAGAAAGGGATATGATTATAATGGATTGTGGTCTTATTCTCTTTTTGATTATTTGATATTACTATACAATTATAAGAAGGAAATAAATATATCATAGAAAAATAAATGCAGAGATGATATCCAATAGCAAGTAATCTTTTTAAAAAACAAAGTGTTATCAACACTTTCTATTGTACAATACTGTGACAGCATATGGATGAACATATTGGTTTGTGA
Source organism: Galeopterus variegatus (assembly GCF_000696425.1). Classification (NCBI taxonomy): domain Eukaryota; kingdom Metazoa; phylum Chordata; class Mammalia; order Dermoptera; family Cynocephalidae; genus Galeopterus; species Galeopterus variegatus. The sequence goes on along the minus strand of NW_007733101.1, from coordinate 110,837 downwards.
TAGGAATATATCAGCTCAACAAGAATGATACAATCTATTGACTATCTATTCAAAAGGGGGAAAAAGAAACTCCACTGGAGTCATAAATGCCTGGGTCTGTATAGCCAGGTCAGACAGCAGTGTTCAAATGGGCCATACATATACATGGGCGATGTGATACAATAGGCATGAAAAGGTTTGCTAACTATCAAATATATGTACTGCTCATTTTCCTGTGCCTAAAATTCCTGTCATTATCAATTATTCTTTTAGTTGAAGACATTTTTTCCCCCTAGAAAGTCTTGCTTAAATTGAAATGGCTTTAACTAAGAAGTAAAATATATAAACCTATTGGTATTTATTTCTCTTAAGGCCTAAAGCCAATTCCTACCTCCACCATTCTGTGAGACTAAGCAGATTACTTGACCTCATTTCAGCAGCCATGATTTTTGTCTTTGATAAATTTGTCATACCCAAGGAGCTACAAGGAAGAGAAGGAGATGCTAGACAAAATAAATAGAACTAGGCTTTTGATGAGGGGAATAGATGGTTTGATGACTTCCAAACATTTAGTTTCATTATAATTTGCCCAAATGTAAGCATCATTATTCACAATCCTCGCTTCTTCTGGATTATTTCACTACAGGAAATCAACATTACCTTTATTTGGAACAATGAGGTCAATAGTTGTTTCTCCAGAGAAAACAACAGCCAGCACTGCAATATTTTTTCAAATATAACAGGTGGAAGTAAGTCAGATTAGATAAAAGTGTTAATTTATTTATAATATCACAGAGGAAAAATCAGAGATGCAATGAGTTTGCACATTTAAACGCAAATCATTGACCCTGACAGAGATTTAGGAAAGTAGATTTATTTCACATGCTGTGAAGAATTTTACTCACAAAACGTGTGCTTGGCAACCTTTGTCCCCTAAAGACCTCTGCCATTCACACTGTTTTTCTTTTAAAACTTATAAAAAGTTGAGTCCCTGTCCTTTAGTCTTAAATTATACTCTTGGGAAAACATGCCTTTAGCTGATTATGGAGGTCAGTTGCAGCAAGTTATATATAATACTTTTAAAGAAAAACGCGGGTGTAATTCAGTCATTCAGTAAATATTTTTGATAAAACATGCTGCCAGTCATTACTTAAAGAGCTGGGAATATAAGGGTAAACAAGTCACCTAAGGTCCCTGTTTCATTGGTATAAAAAATGAAAGAAAATAGTAAACATAGAGGAAAATATCAGATAATTATGCATGCTTGGCAGGAAATTAAAATAGACCAAACTTTCTAGATAGATACTGGTGCTGTCTTGTACATTGTAAGATGTTTACAGCATCCCTGGCTTCCACCCACTAAATACTAGCATCAGTCACCCCCATCTCAAAAATTTCTGAGGCATTTCCAACTATGCCTTGGGGGACCATACTGCCCTAATGGAGAACCACTGAAGTAAAGTGATCTGATAGACAGGGACTGCCTAGTCACTGAATGAATGGGATTTGATGGTCACAAAACCTCATGTAAGTGGAGATCTTAATATCATGGAGGAGGTACCCATGTGGAGTCTGGGGAGAGAGGAATTCAGGCAAAAGGAACAGTTACTGCAACAGCTCCAAGGTAGAAAGAGAATGGCAAGACTGACAGACAGAAAGAAGGCCAGTAAGGGGAAGCGAGGTGTGAGAAGACATTGGAGAGTAGAAGTCAGTTCACATATGGTTTTTCACCAGGGTAAGGAGTTTTTATTTTATTCTAAGTATAATGAGATGCCATTGGAGGGCTTTTTATTAATAAGATATTACCTGGTTTATGTTTTAGAAAGATCACTCTGACTTCTGTCTGCAAAATGGATTGAGGAGGCATGATTAGAAACTGGAAGACAAGTTAGGAGGCAACAACTGTAAAAACAGTGAGATGATGATGGTCTCAGTTACCTGCCTGCAAGTAAGTCTTCCTTCAACAAGCAGAATCGGCACTTACACATTTTGCATGCTTGTTTTCTTCCCATGCCCTTCTCTTGTGTGTAAGCTACCTACTCTCTTTACTAACCTTAGAAATACAAGGCATTTTCTTATCTTCAGAAATACAGTAAATCATTAAATTATAATTTATTTTTATTAATTCACTTATTTGTACATTTTTAAATTTTGTTAAAGTGCAATTAAGCTGCATTAAGAGATTTAAAAAATAGAACATGGTCACAGTCATTAAGAAGTTAACTTTTCATGGAGTATGTCTTACCTTATAATACATTATGTACATAATTTTTATTTCCTGCAGTCAGAAAGGCCTTTTAGAATTTGCTCATCGTTTTAGTCCATTTTGTGTTACTGTAACAGAATACCACAGACTTGGTAATTTATGAAGAAAAGAAATTTATTTCTTAAAGCTCTGGAGGCTGGGAAGTCCAAAATCCAGGAGCCTGCACCTGGTAAGAGCCTTTTTGGTGATTCATCTTATGGCAGAAGGCAGAAGGGCAAGAGAGTGAAAAGAGCAAGAAAGCAAGAGAAGGCCAAACTGGCTTTTATCACAAGCCTGCTCTTATGATAATGGCATAATTCCATTCTCTCATGACCTAAACATTTCTTATCAAGCCCCTCCTAACACTGTTGCACTGGGGATTAAGTTTCTAGCACATGTACTCTGAGGAACACATTCTAACCATAGGACTCACTCCCTTCATGACAGCAAGGAATAATGGGAAAAAATAGCTACTGAATTTAGATAAATGTGGTTTTTTTGTTGGGCAAGGCTTTAACACTGCTTAATTTCTTTGCCTATCTATAAGATATAAAATATTTTGCATGGCTTTGTGTGGGTCAGAAGAAAAAAATTGTCCATTTAATAAGGGACTGGATTTCACTGAACATTTTTGGTCTCTGGATGTGGTACCATAGAAAGATATTTGGTCTTTGTCCATAGTGCCTGACACAGAGCACCTGAAACCCTTGGAATTTCCAGAGTGATAAAGTTGATAGGAGTGTCATTTGTTCTTATGAGGCAACTCTTGGAAGGCCCTGAGATAGCTTCAGGATGTGGGCTGGTCACCAGAAAGAACAAACCTTTATTTGAAGCTTGGAACTATCAGCCCTACCCCACAACCTCCAGGAAAGGGAGAGGGGCTCTCTACTGAGTTAATCACCAATGGCTAACGATTTAATCAATCATGTCTATGTAATGAAACCTTCACAAAGTCCCCTAGATAACAACAATCAAGGAGCTTCCCAGTGGTCAAACACATCCACATGCCAGGAGGGTGGTTCACCCCATCTCCACAGGAACACTAGCTTCTATGCTCAGGAGCCTTCCAGACCTCATTCTACATACCTCTTTATCTGGATGTTCATTTGTATTATGTATAATGAATGAAAGTGACTTGTAATAAAGTGCCTTCTTGAGTTCTGTGAGCCATTCTAGCAAATTACAGAACATAAAGAGGGGATTGTGGTAACTCTCTATTTAGTGCCAGTTGGACAGAAGCATGGGTGTCCTGTAACTTGCAATTGGTATCTAAATTGGGGGCAGTCTCGTGGAACGAGCTCTGTAAGTTGTGGGATCTGACACTAACTCCAGAAAGAGTGTCAGAATTGAATTGAATTGCTGGACACACAGATGGTGTCAGAGAGTTGGGGAAGGAAAGACTCCATGTATTTGGTGTCAGGAGGGGAAAAAAAACAAAAACAAAAACAAAAAACAACCTCTCATCAGGCTTACAGTTTTCACCAAATTTGAAATATTTCCATCATTAAGTTCATCAGTTTTTTTTTTTTTTTTAATTATCATCTCTCTCTCGTCTCCTTTGGGAACTCTAGTTATATAAAGATTAGGCTGTTTGAAATAGTCCCATGACTTACTGATTCTGTGTTTATTTTTCAAATTCTCTTTTCTCTTTCATTTTGGATAGTTGGGTATATATTTAAGTTTATTTATTTTTTCTTATGCAATCTAACTTAGCTTTAATTGAATCCAGTGAATCACATCATACATTGTAGTTTTCAACTTTAGAAGTTGAGGTCGGGTCTTTTCAAAATTAGATAGAGAGATAGATAAATAGTAGATAGATAGGCATAGAAATATATTTCATGTCTTAACTTTTTGTACATAAAGAATATAGATATCAAAACTGTTTTAATGACACTTATAACACCCATATCAGTTCTGGATCAGTTTTAATTCATTAGTTTATTTCTTCATTATGGGTTATATTTTCCTGGCTCTTTGTATGCCTGGTTATTTTTTCATTGAGCAACATATATTGTAAATTTTACTTGATTGGTTGATGGTTACTTTTGTATTCCTATACATACTCTTGAGCTTTATTCTTGGGTGTATTTAAACTTGAAAACAGTTTGATATTTTTCAGTCTTGCTTTTAAGATGCTTTTGGTGGGACCAGCACAGTGCTCAGTCTAGGGCTAATTATTACCACTACATTAAGCACTGTTACTTTCAATCCTTTTGTGTGTTTCTTTCCCCAGTCTCATGCAGTTGCTTCATGTCAAGAAAGACTATGTGGAGATCTCTCTCTCTCTCTCTCTCTCTTTCTCTCTCTCTCTCTCTTTCTCAAGCTTCCTACTTTCTGGTATTTGTCCTGTGAAGCCTAACCACCTTGCTTCTCCTGGACTCTCAGCTATTACCGCCTCCTCTTGTTGAGTCTGCCAGGCTCTGCTTGGGTTTTGCCTCCTTGTGCCACAGCCTGGTTAATCTCTCAAAGCAGTAAGCTGGAACAACAGTGGAGCTCTCCATTGTTTTCTACCTCTGAGCAATCATCATCCTTAATCACCCATTGTCTGTGTCTTCTAAACAGTTGTTCCAAATTTTTGGTTATTTCATCAGGAGAGGAAATTTGGTTTTTATTACTCCTTGGCTGAAAACAGAGGTCAAGATGTTTTGGAAGATCTGGCCTACAGAAGGATCACAACAAATAATAATAGCTAAAATTTAATGTGTCAGACTTTTATATTTGGTCTTCTAGAAATACTAGCACATCAAAAAGATTATACATCATGATCAAGGGGGATTCATCCCAGGGATGCAAGGATAGTTCAACATATGCAAATCAATAAATGTGATAAACCACATCAACAAAATCATATGATTATCTCAATAAATACAGAAAAATGTTTGGCAAAATTCTCCATCCTTTCATGATAAAGACTCTCAACAAATTAGGTACATAAGGAAAGTATCTCAACACAATAAAAGCCATATATAACAAAACCCCTGCCAACAGCATCCTGAATGGAGAAAAGCTCAATGCTTTTCCTTTAAGAATGGGAACAAGGCAAGAATGTCCTCTCTCATACTCTTATTTAACATAGTATTGGAAGTACTTGCCAGGGAAACCAGGCAAGAGAAAGAAATAATGGGCATCCAAATTGGAAAAGACAAAGTCAAATTATTCCTGTTTGCAGATGACATAATCCTATATATAGAAAAACCTAAAGACTATGAAAAAAGTCTTAGAGCTGATAAATGAATTCAGTAAATTTTCAGGATACAAAATCAATATATAAAAATCGGTACCATTTTATACTCCAACAATGAACTAGCAGAAAAAGAAATCAAGAAAACAACCCCATTTATAATAGCTATCAAAAAATATGATATATGTAGGAATAAATTTAACCAAGGAGGTGAATGATCTCTAAAATAAAAATTACAAATCACTAATGAGAGAAATTAAAAAGGACACAAAAAGATGGGAAGACATTCCATGTTCATGGATTGGAAGAACTAATGCTGTGAAAATGTCCATACTACCCAAAGTGATCTACAGTTTCAATGTGATCCTCATCAAAATACCAATGACATTCTTCACAGAAACAGAAGTACAATCCTAACATTCACATGGAACAACAAAAGACCCCAAATTGCCAAAGTAATCCTGGCAAAAAGAAAAAGCATCAAAATACCAATGACATTCTTCACAGAAACAGAAGTACAATCCTAACATTCACATGGAAAAACAAAAGACCCCAAATTGCCAAAGTAATCCTGGCAAAAAGAAAAAGAAAAAAAAAAGCAAGTGGCATTATACTACCTGACTTCAAATTATACTATAAAGCTACAGTAACCAGAGCAGTGTGGTACTGTGATATAAACAGACACACAGACCAACGGAACAGAAAAGAGAACCCAGAAATCAATCCACATACAGCCAACTGATCTTCAACAAAGGCACTAAAAACATATATTGGAGAAAGGACAGCCTCTCCCATAAATGGTGCTGAAAAAACTGGATATCTATGTGTAGAAGAATGAAACTAGACCTGTATCTCTCACCATATACCAAAATCAACTCAAAATGGGTTAAAGACCTGAAATTGTAAAACTCCTAGAAGATAACATAGAGGAAATGCTTCAGGATGTAGGACTGGGCAAAGACCTTGACCCCAAAAGCATAGGCAACAAAAGAAAAAATAAATAAATCAGATCATATCAAACTAGGAAGCTTCTGCATAGCAAAGGAAACAATCAATAATACAACCTACAGAATGGGAGAAAATATTTGCAAACTATACATCTGACAAGGCATTAAAATCCAGAATATAAAAGGAATTCAAACAACTTAACAATAATAATAATAAAATAATCCAATTAAAAAGTGAGCAAAGGAGCTGAATGACATGTCTCAAAGGAGGACATACAAATGGCCAATAGATACATGAAAAAATGCTCAATGACACTGATCATCAGGGAAATGCAAATCAAAATTACATTGTGATATCATCTCACCCCAGTTAGACTTGCTATTATCAAAAAGACAGAAAATAACAAATGCTAGTGAGGATACAGAGAAACAGGAACTCTTCTACAATGTTGGTGAGACTGTAAATTAGTGCAGTCATTATGGAAAACAGTACGGAGGTTTCTCAGATAACTACAGATAGAATGACCAAATGATCCAGCAATCCCACCACTGTATATGTACCCAAAGGAATGGAAATTATCATGTGAAAGGAATACCTGCACTCCCATGTTTATCATAGCTCTATTTACCACAGCCAAGTTATGGGAATAACCTAAATATACAGCAACACATGACTGGAAAAGGAAAATGTGGTACATATACACAGCGGAATACTACTCAGCCATAAAAAAAATGAGATTCTGCCATTTCAGTAACATGGATGAGCTTGGAGAAAATTATGTGAAGTGAAATATGCCAGGCTCAGAAAGAGAAATACCACATGTCCTCACTCATAAGTGGGAGTAAAGGAAGGAAGGAAGGAAGGAAAGAAAAAATCACAATAACATGTGTGATTAACCTTCAGAAGGAGAGAACAGAACTGTGGTTACTAGAGGTGGGAGAGAAGGAGGAGAAGAGGGTTTAGTGAAAAATTGGTTAATTGGCACAAAGAATAATTACATTTTGAAATGATGAATATAATTATCCTGATTTGATTATCACATATTGCACGTAAGTATTGATAATGAACTCTGTACCCCAGAAATATGTATAATTGGTTACATTTCAATTAAAGCACAAGAAAATAGATATACTAGGACCGATACTAGGTCTTTTATGTATATTATATTTTCTCCTGATGTCCCTCTCCTCTACCACTCCTTCTTTCTGTTTCTGTTTCTTGGAAAGTTTTCCGGTTTTGGACTCCACATTTTGGTATTTCTTCGCATACTCGTATAGCTTGGTTTGAAATTCCATCTATGCTGATGAAAATTAAGGAAATGGGTTAATTGCAACAACAATCATCAGTTAATTCTGTAACTACTTTAGTTTTCTACTTAATCTTTCGTTATGAGCATGTAGTTATATCACAAGTGAAGAGAATATGCTGAAATTTAAGATGAATAATTTTCTTTTTTTTTTCCTTTTTGTCTTTTTTTCTTGACTGGTAACGGGATCACAACCCTCAGTGTCACACCTGTACTGCGACCGGCAATGGTATCGCAACCCTCGGTGTCGCGCCCACACCGCATTCAACCAGTGAGCGGACCGGTCTCTATATGGGATCCGAACCGCCAGCCCGAATAATTTTCTATTTTAAACAACTGTTATCTTCAAATTTAAAAAGAAAACAGATTATTCCAAAGAGAATGTTAGATTTCTCAGTATCTCTGGACAATTTATTGCCACAACTCATTCTCAGGAAATCTCTGTATGCTGGACCTTTTCTGTTATTGTTATTATTCTCTTTGAGAATACTCTGATATATCTAAACTTGCCAGTCTTTTCTCCCCTTTTTGATACACATCTTAATCAGTATTGAATTATGGCACAGTTTCTAGTATTTATTTTGAAGCTTTGAATAGTATAATACTCTATGCTAAACAAGGTCAATATCTCTGCTGCTCCTCAGTGATAGAATTGACTTTATCTGCTCAGTATCTCTTTGCTTCTATATAAGTGACATTTGTTCTGGTGTCTGTCACCAGTCTGCTTGAAAAAAATTAACAAAAGTGCTATCTTCAGCAAGTGGACATGTGCTGAAGAATTTATCAAAGATAGCTTCTTAATCCTGATGCTTGGAAAGAGTGCTGGATGACAAATTGCTGCTGTTGTGAGTTATTGGAGTTAGTATTTAGAAAACTTAGACAGTACTTACGTGATCCTTATTCAAGTACAGCTGTTACTGTCAAGTGTTAGTTGGAATCTTTTCTTTTTTTTTTTTTTTCTGTGAAAGCCAGACTCTGAGTGGTTCTTTTATACTTTCTGCAAGTAATCATAAAGTGTGGATTTTTAAAATCCCCACCTAGTTTTGGAGTGAGTAGGAGAAAGATAAATTCTAAGAGATCCTTCTGATTTTGCTCTGCTCATCCCGCAAATACAATGATTTTTTGCTCTGCAAGGAACCCCGTGATAACTGCATAACCCCGTGATTTTTTCCTTCAAAGTGATAGAAACATAGTTTTAACTAGTTAAACAGAAAACGAGATTTAATGTCAAGTAACTGAAGAGTTCAAAGTTAGTAGAAACTGGTGTCAGGAACTCAGACATCATCTCCAGAATTCACATTTACATTTCTTAGTAATGCTTTCTTTTATGTTGTTTCTACTCTCAGGCAGGTTCTCTCTAGGCAATTGTAAAGATATCCCCCCACATCTTCATGTTTATATTGCCCTTAATCTCAGAAAGATTGAGGCCCTTCCTTTCTATTATCAATATCAATTCACCCCCCGGGCTTTGATAAGTCTGATGTGGTCGCGTGTCCATCTCTACAGCAATCAAGTGTAGCTGAAGGAATGGATCCTCCATCCCATGCATCCTGGACAAGACACAGTGGAGTCAGGATATCATAATTGCCAAGAACAGTTTCTCCCAAGAAATGTTGATAATTGCCAAGAACAGTTTCTCCCAAGAAATGTTGACTTCCAGAGGAGAAAATAAACGCTCAGCACACAAATGTAACAAATACCCACCACTAACGCTTCAGGTTTGCCTCTATAACACATCTCACTTTATGTGTCCTAAGCTTCTAGTGCAGAGCCCAAATCCTCTTAGGTTTAGAAATATGGCATGTGACTAAGGGCTACAATATCATCACGATGCTGGGCTTCCCGACATCTTGTTTATTTCTTTTCTTTATTCATCATCAATAGTTCCACTTAGGTACTGTTTTTGAGATGAAGCTAGATTTTATTTCTGTGTCACTCTGGTGAGACTTTTTCATTTGTTCCCCTATATTCCTATCCACTTCCTTTCACTTGCTTATCTTGATATCCTTCTATTTCTTATAACTGATTTTTGTTTTGCTGTTAAAATTTTTAAGGTAATTTCTAAGTGTATATAATTTTAATATACTATATGGAGAGGTAAGTAAATAATAAGTATTTTGAATAAACATCAATAAAATAAATATAGGATATGCCAAAAGATCCATCAAACTGGTGAGATGAATGGCTAAAGCTCTGATAAAGGATTTTATTAGTACTCACACTTCAGACATTTATTCTGAATTTACTAGGGTCCTCATATAACACCAGGATATGGAGAAAAAATAATAAAGAGAAGTAGCTGTTACTCATCCAGTTCTTAAGGAGACTATAAACTGATTTGGAAGATTCACAAACACCAAAACAAGCACAAATATAGGAAAGAACATGGTCAATTTTTTGTGTGTTGTAGGATAAGCAACACATATAGTAGAAATTCATAAAATGGTGGAGAAAGCAAGACTTCTGCAGCCTTAAAAAAATGGGGTTGTATTCAAGGAGGGTATTTCTGCAAAGGAAAAAGGTACAGCCGCGAAAAGATCTTATTCCACATGTGGTAAGGCACAGCTCCAAGTCTGCTTCAGCAGAATGTTAGGTTTAAGTGAAAGCACAGTGAGAAATGCCCTGAAAACTGCTGGTGGGCTGTGAGGCATTAGCATAAATTGTTGAGAAGCAACTGGACAGGCTAGGATTAAAAAGAGACACATTAGAAGAGGCAACAAAGTTTTGTACAGTGTAGCTAAGCAAGGAGTCATAAGCCTGGACCATCAAGATGCAGAAAGTGTATGAAATCCATACAGTCAAGTCAGCATATAGTCTCATGCTTGAAGTCCCAAAGAGCATAGAAAAGTTCACAGGCTGAGCAGGTAGGCCAAGGCTAGAAATACACAATCAGAAAGGAGCACACTGATTGAAGGGGTTGGTTATATCGGCAAGGACCCGAGGGAACAGTGGAGAGTGGAATATTTGTTCATATCAACTCAAATCAACCAGTACACAACCAGGATCTGGAAGTAAGAGGCTTGTGCAAATAATCTGGAGACGTAGAGGAATAAAACAACAGATCGGGCCCAGGCAGAGGAACTGGGAGATGAGGAAACAGAAAGTGGGAAGGACCTTGCTACTGACAAAACGACTGCTGCGGTTTATGGTTATTTACTTCCCTCTCAGGACTAGAACTGAATGAAGCTTGAGGTGAAGATGCAGATCACAGACCTACTGCATTAGAACAGTTCTATATTCAGATTTTCTATCTTTTCTTATGCGTCCTCAACATATTTTTTATTGACATCCTCTTAAAAAATCTTTCACCAGAGTCTAAAACTGCTTTCCCCCCATCCCTTGATTTTAGAGTAGGAACTTTACTGGCTGTGTGATTTTAGACAATGTAAGTCATCTCTCTGTACTTCATTCCACTATTCTGTACAGATGAAAAGATTGACTGCCCCTCAGAGTTCTGAAGACTAAATAATATAAAGTTCATCATAGTAAATAGCACAGACTTATACCAAGTACGTGCAAGTTTTTAATGCATTTTCTTTAGCTCTTCATCACTTCCTTTTTTTCTACCTTTCTTCTCTTTCCCACTTCCACAAGCTGAAGCATGTGGTAGCTAAGAAAAGCAATGAGCAGCTAAATCAAAACTTGTTTTTCTTGTAGTGATGTTCCATCCATGAGAGAAATCAGATAGGAGGAGACAGAACAGGGAGCTGGGAGCCAGGCATGTCTTGTGGTTTTGACATGGTANATCTGTCTTCCTTACTGGAATGAAAGCTCCACAAGGAAAGAAGCGTTGGTCCATTTTGCTCATTACTGTTTCCCAAGCTTTGACACATGATTGTCTTTTAGGATATACTTGTTGAATGAATGAAGGTTGTGATTCACAAAAGATATCTGAGAGATTTACATTAGTAATGTAATAAAACTCATTAAGAGATATGGCTGAATATCCTTAATGAGAATAAAATTAATTAAATATTTTTCTCTGATTGGGAGACAATACTTATGAGGGAAAGTAAAAAACTAACTTTGAAATAAAATCTGATAAAAATCAACCAAAGTAATTTCAAAATGGGAAAATATCTGATAAATCTGGTAATTAGAATAGGGGATCAGAAAGATTGATGCCAACAGGCATGGGAGGCCTCCTAAAATGTTTTTTTTTTTTTTTTTAATAAGGAAATACAAATAACCTAGAGTCATTTGTTGAAAACATAAATAGAATATGTACAGGTTTCTTGGAGTAAACATTATTTGGTCCAGTAAGAAGACAGTGACAATAAGCAGCAAATGAAGTTGCTAAAGTGCTTATTTTTTACTCCAATCAAGGAGAGAGTAGATGACAGCAACAGTGTCAATTAGTAAATGATTTGAAAAAAGAGATAAATTTCAGAAAGCATAGAAATAGGTCTATATGTCTAACCTGCTAATTCATGGGGAGACAACAGTAATAATGACCATGATTAAAAAAATAAATAAATAAGAAGAGAAGAAAAACCAACAACTAGCAAATTGTTTGAGTACAATTTACAGGCCTTCTGGCTTGAGCTAAGGTTTGTGGAAGAGAGTTTTCAATCATATGTGATGCATATATCATACTATCATAATTTCTTTGCATATATATAAATGTTATCTGGATAGTCTGTAGGGCTTTTCAAAATCTGCAAACACATTTTGAAAGACATTTTAAATTCACTGCCGTATTTTCTAAAACATTATCAAATAGACAATTACCATCTGTAATTATTATGAAAAGTCACAAAATGTAAATACAAAGTTCCTTTCAGTATTCACAAACATCTGTTTTAATTTACCTTTTTTCACCAAGTTGTTTGGTATTTAAATCTAAGAGTCTTCTTGAGCCATCCTTACAGACAGTTTTCACAGGCTCAT
>NW_007733101.1:0-97139 GCF_000696425.1 Galeopterus variegatus | reverse complement strand
GATTTCAACAATTTAATGAAATGAGATCAAGGTTATCATTCTTATTAACAAAACATTTTAAGTCAGGAAGGTAAATTTTATGTGATTAATTTTATGTGGTAATATTCTACAGTCTCTCTCTTCATTTTTGAAAAGAAAATATGACATATTTTGTAGAATAATATGTAGACCTCAACTCTGAGCACCGCTCTCGGAGGAGCCCACTCAGACTAGCTCTACTGCTGAATGACCATCCCTGCATAATTACATGATGGTGGAATCAGCTCGTGATTAGCACTTAGGGTGAGGTCTTTTTTAAAAGACAGAGAGAATGCAATGGATACTTTTTTTTTTTTAAGGTAACAGAACTGTTGCTAATTAGAGGTAATTCTTTTGGTAAGAGCAATACTATGAGTGAAAAGGGACAATTTTTTCAACATAGTGAATAGAGACTAGAGTTTTCCTTTTTATTTAAAAAGCACACTGTTTCTTTCTTGGCTTCCTACCAGTGGAGCAAGTAAAATTGGACTTGCCTAAAATGATCGTTACTATTATATTCCTCTGCAGGAGAAGATACAACACTGACATATTGTTTTCATATACGGCATCTTCTGAACACTCACACTTTACTTGCACTTAACCATTATACAGCACTGGTATAAAACTGTCAGGATCTGATTTTCAGATGGTTTGAAGTTTGGGATTANATACAGCACTGGTATAAAACTGTCAGGATCTGATTTTCAGATGGTTTGAAGTTTGGGATTAGCACTTTTATTAAAGCTTGGTATCTGTCCCCATTCACCAATGGACAAAGGGAAGAAAAAGGGGAGAAGCAATTTGGCATGGTCATTGATTAGCCTTCTATTTACACCTTTATTGTGAAGATATTAATTGATTTAAAGTGAAGCCTCTAGTTTTCATGAGACATTAGTGTTTATCAGCAATGATAAAGAATTTAAATTTCACAAGTATGTAGGAAATTGAAAATATCCTGATTTTATGTCAGGGACCCAGGCTCAGACGATGTATTCAGTTTTATACTAAAAAATGACTGCATTACATTCATTAGTGCCACGTTTAATACACATTATCGAGTGACTTTTTTTGTGTCCAGTTCTTATGTTAACACTGGAAATATAAAGCATGATAAAAGTACTTACTAAATTAATATGCTTGTTGTCTCATATATCATATACTGTTCTGTCTTTAGTCTAATACTTAGTAATTTTGTACATGCATGTGGGGGGAAATTAATGCAACATTCTTATATCAAAAATTAAAAATTCGGATATCAATTGCATAAGATTGCATTACAAAGTTCTTTTTAAAGGCATTTGCTTTGGCATTGATAAGGTACAGGTGTCTCCTGCTAATTAGCCTCAAAGCTCTATAAGGATATGCTGCTTTTAGAAGAAATCAAGTTTACTTTTCTGACATTCTCCAAAGATTTGTCCATTTTATATTAACAAAAATATGAATAGATATTACTGTCACATAAGTACTCAAGAATGTTGAATTTTCTCTTTATGCTATTGTACCAAAAGACACAGAGCAAAATCAGAGACTGCAGCATTTCACGAAATGTGTTTTGGGGAGTGAAGAGGAGACCGCAAAAGAACCACCACCATTTTATAGGAAGTTCTCTTAATAGAAATGTGGAGAAATTGTTTTCACATTTTTAAATAAACTTGAAAAATACTGGATTAAACAGAAAAAAAAAATTACTCTTTAACACTGGACTTCCAGAACCTTTAATATACTAATAATGTTCACTGTGAGTCTCCAAAACAGGTGTGCTTGCTTTTCTCAAGTCAAATATGGCCAAAAGACAGCTCTTTTTCTTTCCCTCCCTCCCTCCCTCCCTCCCTCCCTTCCTTCCTTCCTTCCCTCCTTCCTTCCTTCCTTCCTTCCTTCCTTTTTTACCCTACAGATCATCTACTGGAATTATTGTTCCAAAGCAAACACTTCAAAATGTTGCACAGTGCGCTGATTAGCCTCAGAGATTAGGCTGAGATTTAAAAGGCAAGTGTATCTACATGTTCATACTCAAACATCTGATATATCTGCTGCTCTTTGGAAGAAGAAACATTGTAGAAAATATGAATCAGTAAGGGTTCTGGGGGTGAGTATAACTCATATTGTTTTTGTGGAAATAGCTTGCAGATGTGCACTTTAGCATCTGAGTGTTAACACTCCTCCAGTGAACTTGAATTACATATATTAGCCAAATGAGAAGGAACACTTTCACAGAATTTTTAGTCTATTTTCTGACTGTAGTTTTCCCCATTCCAAATATTCTCTTATTCGCCACCATGCCTCCAGTTTGTTAAAATTGTAAATGTCACTTGCCCAGATTGAGTGGAAGTTAGTAAAGTCGATCTGATGCATTATTTATATTTCAGCTTCATATTACACTTTTGGCTGAATAGCCCAAGGCTCTAAGAACTTTTCAATAAAGCAAAAATAACAGAAGTTAGTATGGGAGTGGAGCAGCTAGGATAGATAGGGTGAGAATGAAGAACTCTGGAAAAGTTAAATATTTACAAATTCATCAGATCTCATTTGTTGAAAGCAAAATAGTACATATTATTATATTACAATAGTGATAAAATAATATACCAAAATAAAATGGCACAGAATTATATGTCTCATCTAACTGTGTGTATTGCACTGATTCCAAAAGGATGTGTCAACGACAGCCTCTTACAAGCAAGAAACTTGATATGTCCTATCCTTCCCCCAGCCCCAATTGGACAACTTATTCATTCAGTTCCAACCACAATGTTGAAACTTCTTAGTTTTGGAAAGTATTAAATCTTTGTTAATGTCGAGACAATCTGGCTGTTTTTCATACTTTATGAAACTTCTTAGATGCTCATAAAAGATCCTAGGCTTCCTCATCCTATTGAGAGCAATTGATTCACTTACTGCAGTACAGGAAGGTTGGGACTGATGTATTCCAAACATTACCTATGACCCTAAGGATAGGGCAGCAAACAGAATAAACAGGACAAAACAGTTGATTTTCCCCTCAGCTTCAAAATTTTGTGAATTTACAGAAAGAACAAGACTGGCAATTTTTGGCTGAAGAAAGCAGAAGCACAGAATGGTTTCTTTATAGAGCTGGGGAGCTGAAGCCAGATGACCTCTGAATTGTGAGGATTGAATTGTGTCTCCCAGAGTTCCATGTATTAGAAACTTGACCCCCACTGTGACAGTGATAAGACAGTTGGGAATCCTATTATGGTAATTGAAAGGTGGGGCCTTGAAGAGGTGATTATATTCTGAAGACCATGCCATAGTGAACAGATTGGTCCATTGATGGTTTGATGGTGGTCATGGGCATGACTATGATGGCTTCATAAGGGGAGAGGAAGGACCTTAGTCTTTCTCTGCTCCTGCCATCTTACCATGTGATACCCTGTGTTGCTGTAGCATCACCATTAGGAAAAGCCCCTCACCAGATGTGCTCCCTGGGCTTTGGATTTCCCAGCCTCTGAAACTGTAAGCAGTAAATATTGTTTCTTTATACATTACTCGGTTTCAGGTGTTTCTGTTATGAGCAACAGAATGTCCAACAGAGATGTACTAACACAGCCCCACTTCAAATTATATCTCTATCACTTCCTAGCAGGGTAACTTGAGCAAGTTATTTAACCAATCTTAAATAAGCTTCAGTTTCCTTATCTGTAAAATGGGTATAATCATAGTATCTAACTCAGAATTGTAGGAGGGCTATTGACTTATTTTTATAAAGTGGTTTGAATACTGCCTAACATATAGTAAGATCTTAATGTATTATTGTTATCATTATTTTGATTATTCCAAGAAACTTTTCTCCTTCCTTTCTCCTTTGTTAATCACTCTTCTACCCTGGCTCTTCCTCCCTTTTAGTTTAGTTTTACAAAAGTAAAAATAGCTATTCTTTGACCTATGCTTCTAACATAATCTACCAACCCATCTTCCTTCATTCCTTCACCACCACACTTCATTAAAGACTAGTATCCCTCATTTCCCCCAAATGCAATGTGCACTTACAGCTTTGTAATTGACTTTTACCACTAGTGCATCACTGAAACAACTTTCACTAGATTCACCAAAGGCCTCTCAATTTTAAATGCAGTGGGCCCATTCATTGTTTTGCCATTGCTGTCTTTGACAATCATAAATTCTTTCTCCTCTTCTGTATTGCCTTCTTCAGTTCTCTTTTCTTCACCTGCTCCTCTTCAGTAATCTTAACTGGTTTTTCCCTCCACTTGCCACTTATTTATAATCATTTCCCCAAACCTCTACTCTTGGCATCTTTTTAAGTTCAATCAACATACTTTCTACCTACAAATCTCTTTNGCTGATTAGCCTCAGAGATTAGGCTGAGATTTAAAAGGCAAGTGTATCTACATGTTCATACTCAAACATCTGATATATCTGCTGCTCTTTGGAAGAAGAAACATTGTAGAAAATATGAATCAGTAAGGGTTCTGGGGGTGAGTATAACTCATATTGTTTTTGTGGAAATAGCTTGCAGATGTGCACTTTAGCATCTGAGTGTTAACACTCCTCCAGTGAACTTGAATTACATATATTAGCCAAATGAGAAGGAACACTTTCACAGAATTTTTAGTCTATTTTCTGACTGTAGTTTTCCCCATTCCAAATATTCTCTTATTCGCCACCATGCCTCCAGTTTGTTAAAATTGTAAATGTCACTTGCCCAGATTGAGTGGAAGTTAGTAAAGTCGATCTGATGCATTATTTATATTTCAGCTTCATATTACACTTTTGGCTGAATAGCCCAAGGCTCTAAGAACTTTTCAATAAAGCAAAAATAACAGAAGTTAGTATGGGAGTGGAGCAGCTAGGATAGATAGGGTGAGAATGAAGAACTCTGGAAAGTTAAATATTCACAAATTCATCAGATCTCATTTGTTGAAAGCAAAATAGTACATATTATTATATTACAATAGTGATAAAATAATATACCAAAATAAAATGGCACAGAATTATATGTCTCATCTAACTGTGTGTATTGCACTGATTCCAAAAGGATGTGTCAACGACAGCCTCTTACAAGCAAGAAACTTGATATGTCCTATCCTTCCCCCAGCCCCAATTGGACAACTTATTCATTCAGTTCCAACCACAATGTTGAAACTTCTTAGTTTTGGAAAGTATTAAATCTTTGTTAATGTCGAGACAATCTGGCTGTTTTTCATACTTTATGAAACTTCTTAGATGCTCATAAAAGATCCTAGGCTTCCTCATCCTATTGAGAGCAATTGATTCACTTACTGCAGTACAGGAAGGTTGGGACTGATGTATTCCAAACATTACCTATGACCCTAAGGATAGGGCAGCAAACAGAATAAACAGGACAAAACAGTTGATTTTCCCCTCAGCTTCAAAATTTTGTGAATTTACAGAAAGAACAAGACTGGCAATTTTTGGCTGAAGAAAGCAGAAGCACAGAATGGTTTCTTTATAGAGCTGGGGAGCTGAAGCCAGATGACCTCTGAATTGTGAGGATTGAATTGTGTCTCCCAGAGTTCCATGTATTAGAAACTTGACCCCCACTGTGACAGTGATAAGACAGTTGGGAATCCTATTATGGTAATTGAAAGGTGGGGCCTTGAAGAGGTGATTATATTCTGAAGACCATGCCATAGTGAACAGATTGGTCCATTGATGGTTTGATGGTGGTCATGGGCATGACTATGATGGCTTCATAAGGGGAGAGGAAGGACCTTAGTCTTTCTCTGCTCCTGCCATCTTACCATGTGATACCCTGTGTTGCTGTAGCATCACCATTAGGAAAAGCCCCTCACCAGATGTGCTCCCTGGGCTTTGGATTTCCCAGCCTCTGAAACTGTAAGCAGTAAATATTGTTTCTTTATACATTACTCGGTTTCAGGTGTTTCTGTTATGAGCAACAGAATGTCCAACAGAGATGTACTAACACAGCCCCACTTCAAATTATATCTCTATCACTTCCTAGCAGGGTAACTTGAGCAAGTTATTTAACCAATCTTAAATAAGCTTCAGTTTCCTTATCTGTAAAATGGGTATAATCATAGTATCTAACTCAGAATTGTAGGAGGGCTATTGACTTATTTTTATAAAGTGGTTTGAATACTGCCTAACATATAGTAAGATCTTAATGTATTATTGTTATCATTATTTTGATTATTCCAAGAAACTTTTCTCCTTCCTTTCTCCTTTGTTAATCACTCTTCTACCCTGGCTCTTCCTCCCTTTTAGTTTAGTTTTACAAAAGTAAAAATAGCTATTCTTTGACCTATGCTTCTAACATAATCTACCAACCCATCTTCCTTCATTCCTTCACCACCACACTTCATTAAAGACTAGTATCCCTCATTTCCCCCAAATGCAATGTGCACTTACAGCTTTGTAATTGACTTTTTTTTTTTTTTCCTTTTTGTCTTTTTTTCGTGTCCGGCAGCAGATCGCAAACCTCAGTGTCGCACCCGTACTGGACCAGGACCAGCAACGGGATCGCAACCCTCGGTGTTGCGCCCGCACCTCGCTCAACCAGTGAGCGGGAACCGGTCTGTATGTGGGATCCGAACCCTTGGCGGGAGCGCCGCCGCACTCCTAAGCGGCGCACTGTAGCAGTGCGCCACCGGGCCGGCCCCGTAATTGACTTTTACCACTAGTGCATCACTGAAACAACTTTCACTAGATTCACCAAAGAAGACTAGTATCCCTCATTTCCCCCAAATGCAATGTGCACTTACAGCTTTGTAATTGACTTTTACCACTAGTGCATCACTGAAACAACTTTCACTAGATTCACCAAAGGCCTCTCAATTTTAAATGCAGTGGGCCCATTCATTGTTTTGCCATTGCTGTCTTTGACAATCATAAATTCTTTCTCCTCTTCTGTATTGCCTTCTTCAGTTCTCTTTTCTTCACCTGCTCCTCTTCAGTAATCTTAACTGGTTTTTCCCTCCACTTGCCACTTATTTATAATCATTTCCCCAAACCTCTACTCTTGGCATCTTTTTAAGTTCAATCAACATACTTTCTACCTACAAATCTCTTTCAATTCTTTGGTTGTATCTTGCCACCTTCTGCATTTTCTTCACTAGATGTGGCCTGTTTCCTAATTTTCTGGCACCAGTTGCACTGGCATTTTCTCATGAATGCCCCACCAGCACCTCTACCTCAGCATGAGTTTTCCTATTTCCTGATTCTCTGATTAATTCATTATGATGCAGACAGCTTTCATATTCATCCTTGAAGACACACTTCAAATTGAACCTCCCACCTTTACAAAGTCTTCTTAGAGAGCCAAGTTTAATTTCATTACTATTACAAACTTTACTTGAGTCTCTTTCTTATTTACGGTTATTTTTACATATATAGCAATTTTAACCCACCACTAACTATAAGCTGTTGAGAGATCAAAACATATCACTGTAATTTTCAATGTACTTAAAAATGGCAGGATGAACATAAAATATGATATTTAATGAATGGTTGCTTAGTTGGACGGCCAAGTGTAAAGGGAGACATTACTTCTTAAAATAGTAAATAAGATGAAGTGATTACATGATTTTTGCAAAAACATTTAGGAGTATAGGACAAGTACAGAAATTGAAATTAAAAAAATACAAGGTTCTAATGACTTAATATTAGCCAAAATTAATATTCATACATGCACAATGAGCATACCTATAAGTATATAAAATGTAAAAGTGTATCAGTAATCATGTACATAATTAAATGAACAACTGATAAAATGTACTTTTGGTTTGTGTGGTATTTCAGATATGCCATTACCTGTGCTATTTTTGTGATGATAGGTACTAGAGGGCAACAGCTGAAGGTGACTTATCCTATAATAATATTATGTGCTTCAGGGCATTTGAGAAAAATATTTTTAAATTGTTACATATGAATAAAGGACTAGGAAGGACTGGCAAAGTCATCACTTTATAGTCCTGCTATAGAGTTTAAAGTTCTTATATTCTATTGAAATGATCAGTTAATATTCAAAGAGAGAGAATACTCATAGAGTTCCTGATAATATGCTTCAAGATCTCCCTAGATTGTTATTATTTAATATTTTCATCATTTTCAGTGTAAAAAGTTCAAAATTATCAAGTACATTCACCAAAGCTACCTGATAATATGCTTCAAGATCTCCCTAGATTGTTATTATTTAATATTTTCATCATTTTCAGTATAAAAAGTTCAAAATTATCAAGTACATTCACCAAAGCTAGACTAGAGAATATAATAACTATCTTATTTTTGAAAAGAAAATACTACTTCTAACTTTTAACATTATATTTAAAATTTTTTTATTGGTTATTATCTATTAATTCAGTCATATATTATAGTATTAGTTACTTTGCAACTTAGATATATTTGTTGAAAAATATTTTGATGAATTTTATGTCCAAAATAGAATCTGGGTTTTAACATTTAAAGAATTTGAATGTCTTTACAAAACTTTTTTTTCCTTCTTTTACTTGCATACATTCAGAGATTTTGTAAATGTATTCAGCATATTTGATTTTAAGTGTGTACTTTACAGTTCATCATTAAATTACAATTTAAAATGTACTTTTCCTCCCATAAGGTTGAGCAGCAGCACTGAAGAAAAATCATAACGTCGTGCAGAAATCAGTAATTGGTAAAGGCTTTGTAACTGGCAGAGTATAGTTTCTTGAAAAGATACATTTCCTGTCTGAGCCAGCAAAAGTTGCTCAAGACGTGAAGTCATCTCCTGGTTGCCTCTAGGATATAGTTTGAACGGTGTCAGGAAAGTCCTCCTGGACCAACATTTCCCCAGGAAATTACCTTATGACCAGGAACCTCCACTGTAATCAGTCCTTTGGGTTAATGCCTTCCAGTGTCTGGTATAATGAGAGAACTAAATATTTGCTGAAGAATTGAATGCATTTTTAGATATGCAGAAGGATGAAAAAATGTGGATAACTATCTGCCTCTTTCACAATTAAGAAAAGCAAAATTCTGCAATTCTATTCCAACCAAACTAAAAATGCCAACTGGTATTTAACATCAAGAAGGCACATTTTGGATGGGCTCTGTAAGAAGAGTCAGGAAGGAACACTTTAGAATGCAGTGCAGTGAAGTTGGGTACTTCCTAAAATTGTTCTCAAATATCTGGATGAGAAGAAATCAGAAACCATTCATGCATGTTTTAGGCAAAGAAGTTTAATGTGTAAAACCAGACTTTCAGCTATAATAAACCTCAAGCAAAAGTAGAGATGAAACCTGAATTTTAAAAGACATTTTGGTTTTTCAACTTATGAAAAAGGAAATGAAATAGGTTCAACCATATGACCTTTTACTCAGCTAGTTTTTCAATAGTTCTAGAATTACAAATTCTGGTCTTGATTTTCCCACATATTTCATATTCAAACAGCTCTGGCACAGAGGTGAGAAAATAACCTTTTATTTTTTGAGGGGGAATGCTAATGTTGCCTAGGCCTTAGTTTGTCCTATCAGAATGGAGATTAAGGTGAAGAAATGTTATTGTTACATCAACAAAAGAATAAAGTAATGAGGCAAATTGGAGAACTCTCTGACTATGCAATTGGTCATTTATTTTGCCATATGTTTTAATAATTTAGGGGTATAAACATGCCAAACAAAATGGAGAGTAAAACTTATTTTGTACTTTCAGTCTTTGTTCCTTCAGGTAAAGAAGAGACAAAAAGATAGCTAATTTTCTTACAGTGTTGCTTTCCTAGGAAGGCAAATGTTGGATCCAATAGCTGACTCTTCTATAGGTAGTGCCCCTTCCTCCTTCCTGACCCAGTTTTGAGATCTCTCTGGCTCAGGTTTTCAGTCTCCATGGGTGGCAGGGATTACAATGAATTCAGGCAACGATTCCTCTTCTCAGAGCCAATACTCGCTGAGTACATCAGGTGACTTTCCTATCCATCTGCACAGCTATGAAGGAAGCAGGCCATGCTGGACTAACCAAGTGTTATCATCCTTCCCTCTCTCCTTTCTGGGTTAGTCCTATCCTGTCTATTGGCCCCTGAAATGAATCTCCAAAAAACCTGCTTACTTCCCTTGTCCTCTCTGCAAAGACTTTTATGGACCTCAGGCTCTCTTTTCAGTTACTGAAAATGCATAGAACTGTGTGATCTGAGCTTCCTGTTTTCCTTGTTCAATTCAAATTATCACTTCTTTATTTATGACGAAGGACTTAACAAAAAACAAACAGACCAAAACAAAAGAAAACAAAACCTCTTAAATCATTCTTATTCCTTTCAAAACAAAACAAAACAAAACAAAACAACAAAACAGCAACTGGATATTTCATTTATATTCTATCTCTGTGCAACTGAACGTATTTCCAGTGAATCCTATGAATTCCAATAAATGCCTCAAATAAAAGTTCACATTTTATCATGGCCCTCACAAAATCAGGAAATTGATTTATTCATTAATAAAAAGTTTATTGAGCATCTATTAAGATCTAGCTGACAGGAGTACAATATTGAAGCAAACAGATAAAAATCCCTGATTTCATGAAATCCATAGATTTTTGCCTTCTTGCTTCTGTATCCCTATAGGTTTGATCTTTATAAAACACGACTCTACAAGCATCTATTAAGATCTAGCTGACAGGAGTACAATATTGAAGCAAACAGATAAAAATCCCTGCTTTCATGAAATCCATAGATTTTTGCCTTCTTGCTTCTGTATCCCTATAGGTTTGATCTTTATAAAACACGACTCTACATATGCTATTGTACTGCTCAAAAATCTTTAATGGCTTTCAATTTTTACCAAATAAAAAAATAAAGTCTAAGATTCCCACCATGTACCATAAACATCTTCATGTTGCTCCCCAAACACTCCTTGTACATTATCACTTCATGACAGTCCACTGCAGTCATTCTCTCCTCTCCCACGATCTCTAATTCAGAGGGATTATTACCAGGTTCAAATACCTCATGATGCCAGACTTGATTGAATATGTTTGATTTAAACATGGTCTATCTCATCTGTGAATTCCCTAGAATTTTATTTTTATTTCTCTTATGGAATTTACACCATGCATTTCTATAACATAGCTATTTATATCTTTATCTTCCTAATATGTTGCAAACTTTTGAAGGCAGGCAGACATGTTTTGTTCTATTTCACAGCTATTCTCCTCCATTTGAACCTCTAATGGAGAAGATAGACAGTTCTCAATAAATGGTGAATTAATTACTCCATTATTGCAATGTGATATTTGGATTATTCTTTAAATTTGCTATGCCATTCTACACCTTGTATGGTTGTCAGATATTCAGATTAATATAAGTATGATTTAAGAGAGGAATATACGGAAGGAATGGAATTAAATATCTAGTCTACCTGAAAAATACGAAGCTAAGTTTTCCTCATGAATCATCTAGGAATAAGGTTGAAACTTATGAAAACATAATGACCTTCTTCTTGCCACAAAGATGTTTCCTGGGGGCTTGTCTGCTGAACACAAGAAAACAAAATAGGTGCTTGGGTAGCTGAGACTTAGATTCAGCTAAAATATAATTTATAAGATATATTGTTTAACATTGTCCCTGGCAAACCTCAGGAGACCATATCATTGATCTTTTTGGGAACCAGGAGGCAAGCAACTATATTATTAGTACTTGCATTACCTTCATAATCAAGGGATGTGGGACATTTTAAATAACAATTCTACAGTCAACTTAGGCCATTGGAAATTTCAGAGTTGACAAGTGAAAATTTATTTTCAGGAATTATTTTTTAAGGATACTGCTTTACTTCAGTGTAACTCTGTGGACTGAAAGAGACACCCTGCAGAGGTTTCCTCAAGTGCCTGATTTACACTCAGAAAATGGAAACTAATTCACTCACAACAAGAGTCTGACTTAATGATTTCCTTCATTTACTGTGTCCCAGTTAGTCATTCAATCACTTGATTTCATTTTATACTAAATTTCAAAACATTCATTACTGCTCTAAGGAGAAAACACCCAGTCTGAGGTTGATCTGTTAATTGTGTGTCCCCTTGGGGCTGGAGGTTCCGTAATTGTAGTTGCAGAACATAGTACAAAGGTGCACTAATACCAAAAATCAGAAAAAATCTTAAAAACTTTTTTAATAATACAGTACTCTGTGCAGCGATGAACATTGCAAAAATAATAGCAATGACAGTGAATATCAGAATTGTGTTTGTCATCTTTTGTCAATACTGGGCAGTCTATTTTTAATTCATGTGATAATTGTTTCCTTATATCAACATAATACTCCCATTCCCTTTTTTTTTCAAAACTAGATAATCCATGCTTTCATTCTTCCAGGTTAATCTTCCTGCAAAAACCCATTTACTTTTCCAAATATTCATTCATCCTCCCTGCCTATATTTGCCAAGCACCTACCATACGCATTGTTCTATGGATCAAATGTTTGTGTTTCCCCAAAATTCATATGTTGAAACCCTAGTTCCCAATGTGTAGGTATTTGGATAAAGGGTCTTTGAGAGGTAATTAGGTCATAAGGGTAGGGTTCTCACGATGGGATTAGTGCCCTTAAAGGAAGAAACATAAGAGAGATGATCTCTCTCTCCACCATGTGAAGATACAGCAAGAAGGTATCCATCTGCAAATCAGGGAGAGAGTGCACATCAGGAACTGAATCAGCCTAGGTTTCAACAAGCCAGACAGCCTCTGTCCAAAATCTTCAGGTGGGCCCTCCTGGAGCTGTGCAGCAATGACCCTCTTCCAGTAGAGCCTTGGTGGTGTGACTCCAACCCAGAAGAACTGTGGGGGACAGAACCACTGCCCCAGTGGGTTTGGGAGGCAGAGCATTGAGCCAAAGAGGACCATTCTTGAGCCTTAAAATCTTCTGAAATTTGCCATGCTAGGTCTTAGCCTTGCTTGGGACCTATCACCCCTTCCTTCTTTCCTATTTCTCTGTTTGGGCATGGGAATCTCTATCCTACCCATGTCCCACTATTGAATTTTGGAAGCACATAACTTGATTGGTTTGATAGGTTCACAGCTGGAGAGAAATTTTGCCTTAGGATGAATCATACTTTGAGTCTTACCCATATCTGATTTAGATGACATTCAG
Source organism: Galeopterus variegatus (assembly GCF_000696425.1). Taxonomy (NCBI): domain Eukaryota; kingdom Metazoa; phylum Chordata; class Mammalia; order Dermoptera; family Cynocephalidae; genus Galeopterus; species Galeopterus variegatus. The sequence continues at coordinate 84,062 of NW_007733101.1, read as the reverse complement.
ATGAGATTTTGGAATGTAGACTTTAGACTTCATGCTGGAACAAGTCAAGACTATTGGGGATGTTGATATGGAATTAATGTATTTTGCAAGTGAAAGGGACATAAATTTGGGGAGATCAAGGGACAGAATGTTATGAACTGAATATTTGTATCCCCCCAAATTCATATGTTGAAGCCCTGATCTCAGTGTGATGGTATTTAGAAGTGTAGCCTTTGCAAGGTAATTAAGTCATGAGTGTGGCACTCTCCTGATCGGATTAGTGCTCTTATAACATGAGACAGGAGAGATGATCTCTCTTTCCACCATGTGAGGATACATCAAGAAGGTATCCATATGCAAACCAAGAAGAGGGCCCTCACCAGGAACCAAATTAGCCAGCACTTTAATCTTGGACTATACAGTGCCCCAAACTGAGAGAAATAAATGTTTGTTGTTTAAGTCACCCAGTCTACGCTGTTTATTATAGCAGCCTGAACTAAGCCACATTGCTTCTTAAGCTAGGATCTACGGAGGATTGAAAACTGTAATGCAGAAGTACCTTTCTCCAGAAGAGTAAAATGCTGTAGAATATACATATAAAATAACAGAGGTACAGATAGCACATGTAATCTGGGCAACTGCAGTTACTTGTTTTTCTCAGTAAGATTTTGATTTGGATAGTTTATAACTCAACCATCACTGATTTTTTTCAAAGGCAGTCTGAGAAATATTTGAACGGACATTTTCGTAACCATATCAGCCTCTGTTTTAATAAAGCATTTTAATTTTAACTAATGCTGAATATGTTAAATATAAAAATGTCTTTCAGTATGGTATTTTTAAAAATAATCTTATTCCATGCTGAAAATGGAACATTATTTATAGGATCCTTTTCAATGTTATTGTTTTTCTTCAGTCCCCCAGATAGGGCCCTAATAACCTGCAACATCATCTTCAATAGGTCAGATCTTTCCCAGGGTCTCCATGTTGGGGTAGCTAAACATCAGCTTGCAAGTGCACAGATCTGTTGCCTTTCTGAGTGTCTTTCTGCCCTGAAACTGGGTATCATGCTTTAGTTTCTCATTTAACTAATTGGTACTTAGGTCCTACAGATTGAATTGTCCTCTCTTAGATAATTGAAGGAGTAGAATCCACTCTTTGCTCCTCTTTGTTCAAGCATCACTTTTCCACTGTAAATTGCATATAAAAAAGCTCTATCTTTTTTGTCAAGAATTGGAAATATGATCTGTCTTTCAGTTACTTAGCCCTCCCCTTTGGTTAATTCTGCAATCCTCTTCCATTGGTGGATTAGGTGACCTAAGAATTAATTATCAAAAAAGTGATTGATGACTTAGTTCTCTATGTGGGAAGCCAAAGTTGTCAATTAAACTTGGGTAGATGACATTTGGACCTTATTTATTTATTTATTTATATATTTGCTTTAGACTATAGTATGAAGTTTAAGAGCACGGATTTTACAGTCATACCAGTCAGGGTCCAAATCCTAGCTCTGTTCTTCAGCCTTAATCTCTCCTCTGTAAAGAGGGAATGATAATAGTCCATCCACAATAATTAAATGAGTTATGGATATAAAGTTCTTGGCAAATGTAACACATAGCAAGTGCTCCATATGTATTAGCAATAATAATGATAAACCATGCAGATTTAAAAATATAAGTCATCATTATATATACATATCCATGAAATGTAATTTTAGTTAGGGTCTATATGCTCATCTTTCGTCTCTATCTTTTGAAACAGGTGTTGATGAATGTTTTCTATAAAGAGCCACATAGTAAATACTTTAGGTTTTGTAGGACATATGGTCTCTTTTGCACCCACTCAACTCTGTTGTACTGTGAAAGCAGCCGTAAACAATATGTAAATGATGGGCAAGGCTGTGTTCCAGTGAAACTTTATTTAAGAAAAGAGTTGGCAGGCTGGACTTGGCCAGCGACCCTTAGTTTGCTGATCCTGATCTAAATCACTGGAAGATTTCTGCAAAAATCCCCAATCCATATATCTCCATATAATGTTCCTAGATCCACCTAGCAAAATGATCAATGACGGTCCATAATAAAATTATACTGGCAAAATTAAGAGAAATGAGAGCATTATAATGATTTTTTTCAAAATATAAAACATAATTGAGATTTTTAAAATTGTGACTTTCTGTTCTCTTTGTTTTAAAACATTTAATTGAGGCATTGATGCTGATAGATGATGCAAATTATTTTATAATAATTTTACTTGATCACATGAACAACTGGCTTTGTCCGCTAATAACACTACTGATGGCCAAACAACAGAAAATGCATGGTCAGCAGAGGTCATCCAAAATTACTGTTTTAATTTACAAAAGTAAATACTTCATTATGAGATTGTAGAATTGTCTTTCTACATTGACTATGACCTTTACAACTTTTAGTCCAAACACTAATCTATGCATGAATTGCCACTTTGCCATTCCTCATATATTCCAAAGAAGCAAGATGCCTTCATTGACCACTTCTAATTTCATGACCTCAATGAAAGCCTGTTTGATTTGTACAGCCCTAACAAGGAATGTTCTTTTTTACATAAAAGTAAAAACTACTTTCTTGTAACTTACAGAATACAAATGGCTCTTTGGTCTTGCTTCCTGGATTACATAAGACATAATATAAAGTCTTATCCACATTACACTGTTTGATATTTGACAACAGCTCTCATCCATAAAGCAAAATAGAATAAAACAAAAACCTCTACTCCATTTATGATTGTTCCCACTTCTTTTCCCTTTTTCACGCCCCCCCCATAGCTATTTCACATCCTCACTCTTAGCTAATGACTTTGCTTTGTAATTCATTGAAAAAATACAAGGCATTAGTTGAGAAATATCACAACCTCTAACTATTACATATACAGGCTTATTAGAATTTTTATCTTTATATTCACTATACTGTATTAAAAACTTTAACATTTCATTAAAGATGACAAATTAAGATTGTTATAAAAGAAGATATATACCATGTTTATAGATCAATGACAATATTGAACACATGCCAATTCTCCCTATTTAGTCCATAAATTCCTGTGAATTTTTACTGTTGTTATTGTTTTATTGAGGAACTTTTCAAAACTTTCACCTATATTTGAACAGAAAAATAAAAGTGCAAAGGAGCTAAGTCAATTTGAAAAAAAAAAAAGCAGGGGGTAATTAATTTACCACATTCAAGGTATGTTATAAAGCCATTTTAATAAAAAGTGTGACAAAAGTATGGCCAATACTAAGTTTTGGTAAAGATGTTGAAGAATAGAAATCTTTAAGCACTGGCATTTATATAAACTTTAAATCACAGAATAATTCTACATGCCTTACATGAATTCATTTACATTCATGAGTCTATACTAAACACATTAGAGTGGGTAGTGTGAGACAGGGGAAGGGAAGGGGATTGAGAATAAAGCACGATAGGGAAAAGTAAAATAGAAGGGCCCATGAATAGACAAACCACAGTGTGCTCTGAACTGAAGAGCAGTATTATCTCCATATTGTGTACTGGGGTACAAAAATTAATTAGTAATAAGAATAATAAAAGAATTGAAGTAGATTTGAATCGCCTTTTAAATTTTCTGAGAATATTCAATTATAAAATGCATGCAAAATTAAGTTTTGAAAAAGAAAGCATGTGCCAATAATGGCAAAAAAAAAAAAAAAAAAAAAAAAAAGTCTAAACTACTTCCTAACCAGTAGGAAACATTAATTTAGAAACCCAGAAAGACATTTTATAGGACCAATGTATTCTGTTAAAAATATAAAGAGTAGTTTCAGAAAGAAAGAAACTACTTTCAAAATATTTTGCTTTTCTAATTTACCTTATCATCTGTGAGCCCAACCCCAGTCATTTGAAAGTAAGATTGCTGAAAGAATTCTAGCAAGAGATGTTATGATACATTGAAGTCCAGATTATAGGGAAGATGTGGTCCTTGATTTTAGAAACAAGGAGTGCATGATTTTAGAGACAAGGTAGGGGATGAAGCAGACAATTAATAAGCTAGGGATGGGAAGATGTGAGAAGATTTGAGTTGACTAAAAGGAACTAAAAAATGAACATGAAGGCTAGCTTCTATGATTCAAGGTAATAAGAGAAAATGTCTATGAGGAAACAACAGAAAGTAGTGTACTAAAAATTATGATATCTTGGTTTACAGTTTGAAATTTAAAACGGCATCAACAGAAACACAGCAAGCAAACTGCTGTATGTGACTTATTGTCTTTCATGTTTTTGCCTGTAACAGCATAGAACCTGTGTATGGTTTTATATAAATATTTGCTTAATGAATAAATAAAGTAATTAAATTTGTTGTTTAGGACTGCAAGAGTAAAGAGTTAAAGATTATCTGGAGGAATTAGTGAGATTTTAACACAGGATGGCAAACTTGTATAGCCTGTTTCAGTAAATCTGAAGTATTCTTTCATCTAAGATTATCTGGTTATAAGTAAAAGCTGTGAAATACCTTAAAATTCAAATTTTTTAATGAAAGGAAATGACAATTATCTTTAACTGCTCATTACCTAAGTCCTTAAGTGACTACCATTTGAGAAAGGTGTGTTTTTTGGGTTTTTTGTTTGTTTGTTTTCTGTTAATTTTCCCTGGAAGTTAACTTCCAACATCACACAGATAAGTCAATTTTCCTCAGTGTATATTCTCTGTTCTGCCAGTTCTGTCACAATACTCACACAATATTGCCTTACCTGAAATGAATATAATTTACATACACATATTTCTAAATTTTCCAAAATGAAATTTATAGATGTTTTTACAGTTCCATTCCCCTTTTAATTGCATGGCAAATTCTCTCTCTCAAATGCCTTTTAGGCAGCCTGGATATTAGCCATTAAAAATAGAATACTGGTTATCTCAATTATGTAAAAAGCTTATCTGATTCTAAGGGTCATAGAAGTTTCCAACCCTCTTCCGAAAATAAAGGATATAGCTAGTGTAAATGATTCAGTTGCATTACTGGCTTTCAAATGGCAATTAAATTGAGTGTAGGAGGGAGGCTATCTTCCTTAAGACTATTTCCTCTAGTGAGTAGTAAAATACATCAGCTTTGTATCATATAAAGGGGCAATTGACTTAGTGGCAAATAGACACACTGGAAGAAAGATATTCTGAAGTCAAGCATATAAATCTCATTAACAACAACATCAACAGAAAGGATTTCCTCTTCAGATATTTACTAGAAGAGATCAGATATTATAAATATGCAGATTAGTCAATCTTCTTCCATTAAATCCATCTGAGTATAATAGCATAGAATCAATATTAAAACATATAAAAATAAATGTAGAAATCACTTAGTGTCTCTTCTGAGTGAATATAGTGACCTGGTGAAAATTTCTTCCATCATCTTTATACAATGAAAGAAACAATTTAAAAGAAGAGGTGGGATGGGTTGATTTCTCATTTAACAATATAATTTTGAATTCTTTCCCACCCATACCCCACCATCCAGTCTGTATTTTTACATTTATGTTTAATTACAGAAATCTGTATTCCAAAGTTTCAGGGGAAAAAAATAGAGTTGAAACAAACAAACAAACAAAAAAAAAACAAATAGAAAATTCAAACTATCAAACTGTTTCTTATCATTCAGGTTCTTTTAAATCCTATTTTATAGGACACAATGAGCCTACCAATATGTTTTTCTAAGTTTGCTTCAGACTTCTGATTTTGTAAATGCTTTTGTGTTGATTATTTCATTTTGTCATCAAAACAATCTAGTCGGGCAAGTGTAAACCTTCCCATTTAGGTATAAGAAGATTAAAAACCAAAGGTTAAACATGTTTCTGAATGGCACAAGGCACAGTGGAAGAGCTTTGAGAGAAAATAATTCTTTTGATTCCCAGTCCAGTGTTCTTTCCATTTTCCCTACCTTATCATACATAATGCTCAATAAGTTTATAATTAGCTATTTAAGTAGAGACCCTCTCTCCAATGTCCTTATTACAAAGTCTCTCAATAATTGATTATGTTGGTTTACAATGAAGTTCCCTATGGGTAAAGTTGAAGTTCATTCCTGATGAAATATACAAATAGACCTATGTTAATACATTGAGGAAATATATGTATCTTCACATTTATTCTTTTAATTAAAAGGTAGACTGCTATCTTTTGATATATTTTAAACAAATGTCAGTCTCCAGATAAAGGCAAAAATATGATGATATATTGAGACTTTATCAATGACTTCTGATATTTTTATTCTGGAAAAAATAGATGAAAAGTTCAGAGGCTATGCCCTTTGGTTTTGTATTTTTGTTTATTTCAGTGGGTTTACTAATTTTTACTTGGCTAATAGCAATGAAATGCATTTTCTGCCTTTTGAAAATTTTTATTATAATTTCCAGAAAAGGAAATACCCAAGGACTATTTGTTGCTCACATGGTGCCATAATTTAAAACAAATGAAATCAAATACAATTTCATTTTGGCATGAAAAATGTCTCTGAAGCTCTAATACATGGAGGGACTAAGTTCAATAAAAGACTATAATGTGCTTCTTATAACTCACACAAGAGAAACAAAAGAAAAACATTTAGAGCCTGATCAAAGAAAATTATCTGAAGAAAACAGAATCAAAATATTGCACAAAAAGAACAGAGCCAAACTCAGAAAAGGGCTCTTCATAAATATTATAACAAGATCATTGTACTCTTGTTTTTCTGAAAAGCAATGAAGGTTTGTTAACTTAAAAAAAAGGATTCTTTCAATATGCTCTATCAAAACACAACTCATATGACAAAAAAATCGTGTTTATAATCACAACATCTGGAATGGAAACTCTGATACAATATAAAGAGGGATATTTAATTAGGGAAACAGTGCTCCCTGTTATCACTATTACTGAGACATCACAATTATTCACCGAATCACCATTTAGTTATTTGATCTTGAGTAAAACACTGAATGCAATAATGGAATATTATCTCAAAGTAAAAATATTCATAATTCATACAAGTACACTGTGCAGTAATGGTGTCTTAATTTAATATATTCACTTAACTTATCCAAACCTCAGTTTCTTGTGAGTAGAAGAGATATGATAATAATAACACGTCTTCTCTGTGTTTTTATAAACTATATAATATAGCTTGCCTACAGCATTTACATAGTATCTGCCTTGAAATATATAGGACAGGTTAGTTATTCATACAATCACTTTCACACTCTGGTCTCTGACACCCTATCCTTAACTGCCATGTGGGACCCCTAATTTGCCTTCTTATTTCCCACCCCTGTTCTTGGCTTGCCTCTCCATCCTGCAGCAGCCACTCTTGTCTTGGCTAGCAACTCCCAGCATTTGCTCCGTCTCATAGAACCTGATCAGATAGTTCCAATTTCACTTATGTTTTTGAAGAGATGTTCCTGTTCAATATTTAGAAGAGACAACTGGTTGTGTTGGCCATTTTCTCATCAAGCACCTCACTTCTGTTTTCTTTATAAAGTCAGACCACTGTAAAGTAACACACTTGGACCATATTATTTTACCATTCCAAAATAATTTCTTCCCTTTAACATTCACCAGTGTTTAATATAGAAACGGTCATGAATATAGAAACATCCCTGTTGACTGTTCAGTGACCCATATTTATAGGCACTTATAAAAATGCCTCTCAAAGCTTACAACCTCTCCCTTCTTTTGGACAATAAGCCATGTGTTACTCTCTCTGCTCTATGTGGCAGCAAGGTCAGATCTTAGATTTTTACTGAGCTGCTACTGATTTTTTCCAGAAAGCATGTATAGCACTTAAGTTTTGCCTTTCATATTTTGTCAAGAAGCTTTAGTTTTATTTTACCCCAAAGGTTTCTTTAAATGGTTAGGTCATGACTGTGTGCCTGTGTGTGCACATGTATGTAAATTTATTTATCTGGATTTTAGAACAATGTAATAAGACAGAATATTGTGTATTCCGTCTATGGAAGTTAGCTTGTGACTAAATTTACGTAATTAAAGGACTTAGGAGCACAAAATACCTTAGACATTGTCTTATACTTTCATTTGAGAGGTGAGAATGTGGTAAAATATTTGGTGTAAATACATCATTTTTTGTTTTGTCATTTTTGTCCTTTCTTTTAGCCTCCGTACTTTAATGCAAAGTAATGTCCAATGTAGCTGAGAAAGGCAATCGTTTCAATTTTTATTTCTTCTTCAATAAGAGACAAACTCTTAGTTAAGGTCCAAATTTATTTTAATCTGCCATTTTAAATTTATTTATACAGTTTACTTATTTCACCTCTAAAATGTAGAGATAGTGCTTATTATATAGATTGCAATATAATTTGAACACATCAAGGAAAGGATTTGGTAGAACAGTGAATGATCAACGTTTAACACAATGAATCTCCGTTAAGGGCATAAGAGGCTCTCCTAAGGTTGTCTCTGAAGATCAATACTATTAAATCACACATTTTCCCATTGTTTGACTTCACAAATCCCAGACAGAGATCTTATTGATTTTATTCGACAACATTTTTGCCCCCACTGTTTGTTTCTTGTGCTTTCTCTACCCATTTGGATGTTGGTCAGACAGTGACTTTTATCTTGCTACACAGAAGCTATTCAGCACAAAGTGGCTTTTGTGGCTGTCACTCAGTGGAGGCCCACAGGCCACCTGGGTAAATGTGTCAGCTCCCAGTTCTTTTTCCAAGAAAAAAATTCCTGCCTCACTCATAAGTGGCTACATAAATTGACTCAGAGCATCCTTCCTCCTGGAATGAAGTCCAGAGACACATTTTCTCTAGCAACAGAAAAATGCAGTCAAGGATGCATCCCTTCAGAATTCTGTAATAAAAAAAAAAAAATTATTCTTGACATAGATATGGAGGATACTGTATGAAAGGGACATTCATAATAACATGAAAATATGGAGTTTTAAACTGGTAGAATTTGAAGAAAATTTAATGATCATAAAAATTTAGCCTTCATTGGTTAACTGGCACTTGCTGAAACAAATTAACATATTGATATATTTGAAGAATTAGTCAAGGAAAAAGTGGATAAACAGTTGTCTATTGGAATTACATAACACATGGAAGTACTAACCATGAAATAGAATACTGGCCTTCTGATAGGCAGCAGGAGTCCATGTTCAGTATAATACTGAGAGAAAAACATGTACTAAAAATATGAGGTGGGATCCTTTTATAATCTAATTAGGGATCAATAAACTTTTTTTGTAAACGGTCGGATAAAATATTTTCAAATTTGCAGGCCATAGGTTCTGCTGCAACTACTCAACTCTGCTGTTGCAGCCTGAAAGAAGCCATAGAAAATACATAAACAAAAGGGTGTAGCTATATTCCAATAAAACTTTATTTATCAAAATCAGGCAGTGAAAGAGATTTGTCCCACAGGCTGTAGTTTGTTGACTCCTCATCTATAAGAAATATACAATTTTGATTTTTCTGGTTAGCAGATGGACAGGCACACAGATAAAGATGAAAAAAGGAATAGCTGATAATCTTACATATCTGATGTAGGATTATCAACTATTCGTTTTTTCATAGAACTGACTTTTGTTCTAAATATCAATGCCCTGTCTTTTTGTATTAGTATATCTTTTGTTTATAAAATAATATTTAGAAAGGACAGACAAATTTTGTTTGATGTATTTCTTTACTTGGTAAAATAAAGACATTCTACACATTAAAAAAAATATATTTTCCTGGTCTATAAATCAAATATGAGGGTATTTCAAAAAGTTCATAGAAAAATAGAATTAAAAGAAAATACAAATCTTTCCATGAACTTTTTGAAATACCCTTGTACTATAAAATCAATTATTCATGTACCCTTTCACTTTTATAATTGCCAGAGTTCATTTAGGCAGCATTCCTGATAAGAAATTATGTAGTCTTTTTTACTATTTCCAGTAATAGGGAGTTCACTGCTTAATGGGGTCTCAATCTATTTTACAACAGCTCTCTTTGTTGGAAATCCTTCCAGAAAATCGTGGCCATTTTTATGTGATCATTTTACAATAGCAAGCCCATGAGCTGGAGATTCTAATTCTCATCCGAATTGTATTAGCCTTTCTGTGTAGCCAGTAATTTGCATTCCATATCTTCCTTTTAGTAATGGTGAATAATTTGGGCATTGGGTTTTATCAGAATCGAGTGTGAATTGTGATTCAGCAAGATACTAGCTGTAGTCCTTGGGAAAATTACTAAATGTTCAGTTATTTAGCTCAAAAATCCTAATAGTATCCCCTATAATAAAGGTATTTTGGGTGGTTTAATTAAGAAAATTATATACATTACGTGGCACTGAATAAGTGTTTACACAAAGATATTGTTGATATCATATTGTTGCCAATGATAGTGGCAGAAAAAGAGATTAAATCGTTACCCAAAGTTACCAAAACTATAATTCAGGTTTCTTCACTCATTCAAAACTATGTGTTAGTCACATACTATAGATAAGCACAATGAGCATCAGGATACAAGTGGATTCAGCTCTTGTATGGATCTTCCTTCAGGAGAGATAAATGTTGATGTTGTGTACACCCGCATGAATCCTCAAAAGTGGCAGTGGTCAGTGGGTGTGATAAATCTCAAGAGTCTTTTGCCCATGTCTGAATACTTGATCCAGAATGATAACACTCAACCCCGTTAGTAATTACAGAGCCTAGATACTAACCTTCCCATCATTCACCGTAGGAAAGAAGACTGACTTCTGCCTGTGGATTGTTAACAAGATTCCTCTTCTAATCTTCTAGTGATTATACATCTTTCTTTATATTCTGAGAAGAGCTGCTACTACATTTTAGTCCATATCACCTTTGATGGGTTCATTTCAAATTTTTGAATATTTTGGAAGTATAAATGAAAAAATAATTTTTGAATAATAAAATTGAAAAGCAGTGTATAAGAAAGCTGCTGTTGAAAGACTATCTGAATTGCATATCTTAGTCTACGCATGTTTGATATTTAGTCTAGACATCACAATTAAAGATGATTATGTCAGGGCCCTAACAAGCTCAACATGTGTCCTTCTTCAATTTAGTGGGGTTTGGAAAAATCATATTCTATTCAACCCCCTCACATCTGATTACCCCACCATCTGTAGGAAGAAATCCTAGAGAGGATAAATTTGCAGACTGAAGCCAAATAAAGGTTGATATCCAACTCCACTACCAAACTACCTAAGTCAGTATTTTAATTCCACCTTAACACTTTAGATTACCGTCTTAGACTGTACATGGACTCAATGTGTCACAGAAGCAACATTTGAGAGATTAAACACTAACACGAGTATAAGGATCTAACAAATTCACCAAGTATATCATACGAAGAAAGTTTCTTCTTTTGAGTTATAAGTTAAATTGTATTTGACTGAATATTTTTCTTATTCAGAGTGAGTGAATATACTCGCACAGTACAAATCAGATTCAACAGGTATGCAGACATGGCATTTTTTTCAAACAATCTGGAAACTACATCCAATAGCTTTCTTCCTGCTTCCTGATTAACTCTGTGGATCCAACATATGCTCTGTAACATTTGAGAATGGTGATGGGAGCAGCTGGTAATCTGTGTCAGCTGCAGAACAGGAGAACACCTGGGAAGAGAAAGGCTGACTTTTTTGATGACTGCACCTCCTGTTACAGACCATAAGGAAAGGAAAAGGATGGTGGTTTCTTTGAGCAGTAAACTGCCAGGTGACAGTCCCAGTCAGCAGCAGCAGACACCTGGGGCGATGAATTGGGCATAAAGCACGCACAATTCTGGGGCAAAGCAATGGAACAGAACTAAGAGACAGAGCATGTTATCAAAAACAGGAGACTAGGAGCTTCCCAAAAGAGCTACAACTGAGGAACTTTGAGTTCCTCAGAAGAGACGAGAAATGTTCCAGTAACAGAGCTGAGAAAAGGGAGCTTGTGAGCCTCATACCGTATACTCCTAAGACTTGTTGGGCTCCTTAAGTACTCTGTATTGTTCAAACAGAATTCTCTACATTGTGGGTTTAAGAACAGAATGTAAGAGAGAAGGGGGGATCACTTACAATTGCTGTGATTTCTGTCTTGTTTTATGATAGGTTGGAGTTTAAATGTTCTGCAATTACTATTGCTTATGGTCCTTTTAACAGACATCTTTTTGTAAAATTAAAAAGCAATCCCTCCTTAAGCTGGGGGAGGCAGTTTAGATGAATGAGATTGGCTATGTATTGATAATTGTTGAAGCCAGATGATAGGTACACTGGGTTTGTCATACTGTTCTCTTTCTCCTAAAAACACATCCCTCTCTTGAGCTGTATACCATAGTCCAGCAAACATCCTATTTCTCTTCACCTTACCACAAAATTTCCTGAAATAGACTTGTTTACCACCCCGCACCTGCATTCCCTGTTTAATCCATCCAGTCTGGCTCCAGTTCCCACAGTTTCACTGAAACTACATTTACCAAGGTCAAAAATGATCTCCACACTGCCAAACGCCGTAGGTACTTAGCTATATGTATCCTATTCTATCCTTTCTTATATTTCAATTCATTAGATCACTTTTTAATTATTAAAACCCTGTCCTTTGTGAGCTTCACTCTCATAGGTCTTCATCTGTGACACTAGCAACTCTTTCTCAGTCTCCTTCTCTCTTGTCTGCCAAGTCCTTAGATACTGGTCCTGGGTTCTCTTCTGTCTGTCTACTCTGCCTCCGTAGATGAAACTTAAAGTCATGATTCCAAGTGTCATTTCTTACCTTGTGCTCTTCCTTGAGATCATATATCGAATTACTTACTGACATCTCCACTTGGATATCCAATGTCTCTTACAACTTAACATTGCCAAAACAGCAATCTTGATTTTTTTCTCAAATACGTTTCTCCTCTAAACCTTTTCTTAAGTAATGACATAACTATTCTTCAAGTTGATGAAGAGGCATTCCTCATCTCCAATCTCTCAGTCTTTTGATTTTACTTCTATAATATTACAGTGTTCACCCAGTCCTCTTTATCGCCACTGTCATCACCCTTGTTAAAGTCAACATCTCGACTACTATAGTAATTTCCAAAATGGTTTGCCTGCTTCTGCTTCAGGCTTCCCCTGCAACTCATTCTCTACACTGCACCAAAAACATCTAAAAATTAAAATCCTATCATGTCATACCTGTGGTGCTCGGGCTAGGCTACTGTCAGAATCCTGTCGACATCGCCAATTGTAGCACTCTTAATCCTGTTTGTGATGCCAATTGTAAACCTAGGCGACCATGCCAGTTGTTGGGTTCTTTTACCTGCTGGTAATCCTGCTGACTGGGCCGATTGTTGAGCTAGGGCTAGGTCTGGAGCTCCGAGACCCCTCAAGCCCATTCACAGACTGGGTCACAAACCCTTCACACGCCAGGCTGGGTCACTAGACCCCTTAAACGCAGGTCTATGAGCTACATAACCTGCCAAAAGGAGCCATAGGTTGGAAAATATGGTCATGATGGGCAGACACCCGAGGCAGATGCCTGCCCACCTGCTTCACTAAAACTCTTCTCTTCTCTCTCTCTCTCTCTCTCTCTCTCTCTCACACACACACACACACACACACACACAAGAATAGCAGCAAAACTAAAAAGATACATTGGCACACATGAGCACTAACTCCACACACACACACACACACACACACAAACACACACTCACACAATTTGCTTACAATGGATGTGCTGAACCACACCCAACTGGACCCAAGGTGAGGGCCCTGACCAAACTATTCTATTTTCCCCAAAATCCACCCCTTCAGGGTCCTCGCAGTACAATTTATGTGTTCAAAATCTTCCGTGACGTTCCCTTAGCGAGGATAAATTACGCACACATTATACATTCCATCCCAGTCCCAAAAGTCTTTAGCTTGTTGCAGCACCAACTCAAAAGTCCAATGTCCAAAGTCTCCTCTGAGACCAAACACAAAACTCCTTCTAGCCTGTAAAGAGTCAAAAACAAGTTTGTCTACTTCCAAGATACAGTGGGACAGACAATGGGTACACATTCCCATTCCAGAAGAGAGGAATAGAAAGGAAAAACAGTCCCCAAACAAATACAAAACCCAAACAGGGCAAATGTTAAGCACACTGGGGCACCTGGACCCCTAAAGCTCTGGGTACCTCACTCCTACAGCTCCACCAAGTGCAGACCATTGAGCTGCCTGGTACCTGCGGCTTTTCCAGGCTGGCAACGCACATTGCCAGCAGCCCCACAGTTCTGGCAGTCCCCACCATCCTGGCTCCACTAGACATTTCCTCAGTGGGGGTTCTCTCTGGGGGCTCCGACCCCACTTTTCTGCTCCACATTGCTCCGTAGAAGACCTCCGCAGCAGCTCCACCCCTGCAGCAGGTCTCCTCCTGAGTCCCCCAGCCTTTTTCATACATCTTCTGATATCTAGGTGGAGGCTGCCATACCTCCACTGCTCTCACGTACTGCTGGCCTGCAAACTTAACACAACATGAACGCCACCAAGGTTTTCGGCTTTTTTTCTTCGCAGGCACTGAAGCAAGATTGCTCCAGCCAGAGTGGCTGGGATGCAGGGAGCAGTTTGCCGAGGGCAGCTCTCCTCCAGGACAACTCAGTCCTTCTAGGATGGGAGGGGCACTCTCCCAAACTTCTCAAACGCTCTCAGGGCCTGTGATGGGTGGGGCACCCAGCCAGACTTCTCAAATGCCTTTAGGGCATTTTCCCCATTGTCCTGGTTCTTAGCATCTGGGTGCTTCACCTCCAAGATAATGTCTTTAGCAAACAGTTTATCTGCTTCACCCTTGCGTTTTTCTGCTGCTCTCCACTTTTACATTCTGGCTTTTGAATTACCTCAATCAGCTCGGCTTACACCAGCTACTTACTCAATGTCAGGCAGGTTTTCAGCATTTGCCCACACAGTTCAAACAGCTGCATTCACCCAGTCCATCAAGGAGTGGCTGCCCTGCCTCTGTGCACATCTGCGGCCATTCTGCAGCCGCTGCCTCAGAGACAGGCATGTAGTAGTGGAGACTAATTTTTCCACCTTTTCACCAGGTGAAAACGTACTTGAAATTCTGCAGAGGCACCTGTTTTTATCGGCCCATCTGTATGTGGCACTCTTTTCTCAGGTATTACGGCACCCAGCCGGCCATCAGGTTTAAGTGGCAGCATCCGAGACTTTTGCCTTCAGACAAATGCAACATGCATTTACTACATAGTCTGTAGGGCACGTTACACCATCCACCCCTGGGTCTCACAGTTGCAGTCACCAGTAGCTCTCCCTGTTTCTGCTTCTTTACCATCTCAATTTCTCACGCACAACAGGTCATGCCTGGAGATGCACGGTTTCCCACAACTCACCACTGGGTTGGTTGTCTTCCCTGGTGTGAGAGGCAGGAGTGGCCAGTCGCTGCACATCATCCTCCAGGACATTTAATCGTGCTTCCAAGGGCTCTGCTTTCTGCCAGAAATCGCGATAAGTTTGCAGCGTAGTGGTCAGCAACCAAGCTCTGGTCAGTAGAAAAGTGGCCAGTGGGCACCACATGCTCAAGGACAGCCACATTTTCTCCCTTTCCCTAGGGTTTTTCCATTGTAGTACATGGTCTATGCTGCCTTGCAGTACAGTGAGCAGCAGCCAGATCCTGGTCAACAGGAAGGTGGCCACAGGGCAGAGCATATTCAAAAGTAGCCACATTTCCACTTTCTTCCAAGGGCTTTCGGCTCCTGTACTTGCTCAGAATCCTGCCAACTACGCCAAATTGTGGAGCCCTGCTAAGGCTAATGTCTGGAATCCTGTCGACATCGCCAATTGTAGTGCTCTTAATCCTTTTCGTGATGCCAATTGTAAACCTAGGTGACCATGCCAGTTGTTGGGCTCTTTTACCTGCTGGTAATCCTGCCGACTGAGCCAACTGTTGAGCTAGGGCTGGGTCTGGAGCTCCCAAACCCCTCAAGCCCATTCACAGACTGGGTCACAAACACTTCATATGCCAGGCTGGGTCACCAGACCCCACATCCATCATGCTGGGTTACCAGACCCCTTACATGCAGGTCTATGAGCTAGGTAACCAGCCAAAAGGTCCTTGGAGCCATAGGTTGGAAAGCATGGCCGTGAAGGGCAGATGCCCAGGGCAGATGCCCGCCTGCCTGCTTCACTAAAACTCCTCTCCCTCTCTCTCTTTCTCTCTCTCTTTCTCTCTCTCTAGAACACAAGAATAGCAACAAAACCAAAAAGATACATTAGCACACATGTGCACTAACACACACACACACACACACGCACAATTTGCTTACAATGGATATGCTAAACCACACCCAACTGAACCTGAGGAGAAGGCCCTGAGCAAACTATTCTGTTTTCTCAACAACACCCATGCTCAAAAACTTTCTATAGCTTCCTTTTGCATTGAGGGGGAAAAAAAAAATCTAAACTCTTCACCAAGGCCTGCCATCCTTACTTGATCCTATCACTGCCAATTAACTTTCCCCATCCATTCCGTAAGCTGCTGTCTTCCACCTTCTGTTTATTTCAGGCCCACTGACATTAGTCTCAGAACACACCAACTTTTTCCTATCTTCAAGCACTTACAAATGTTATTCTTGCCAATTAGGATGCATAGTGCTACTTCACACAGCAACTTCCCCATCCTTAAACATCAAGGCTCAGTTTAAAAGATAACTCTTCAGAAAGCCTTATGGCATTCATAGTCTCTAGTCAATGTGTAATTGATTCTCTTTTTATGTATGTCTCTTCCTAAAAGATTGTAAACTGCTTGTACTTTTTCCACTTACCATTGGATCCTTAATATCCAGCAGTGTCTGACATAGTGTTTAGTAGGTAATCTTTGAAGAAAATAGTTAAAAATAAATATTTATAATATAACCATTACATGATGAGTTAGGGATTTTTTACTTAAGCAATCTATTTCTGTGAAACATGTATATGAGACTGAAAGCTTAAAGCCTCTAATGTATTTGTACTATGATGAAATTAATAGTCTCTCTGCTTGTTAACACATGAGAGATATTCAAGAAAAATTTGCACTAGCAGTAAGACTTACTGATCACTCCAGACAGCCCAATCTATTGAGAATAGTCAGGAGCAACCTAGAAAAAGTTAATTTTCTCATTTGTTGCCTGCCGATCACTTTTTAGTCAACCACTGTCCCTCTTATGTCTGAACATTTAAAAAGTGTCATCTAAGACTTTACCAGAAAGGTTAACATTCAAATTTTATATCATATTTTAATAAACTAATGTGTAAGATAACTATATACTATAGGTTTATATATCAAATAAATAGCACTGCTTGTACAACTAACTTCCTCCCAAATCAATTAATTGCCTCCAAAAAGTATCAGGGCTCTACTGAGATAAACACAGAGGGTTTAGATGCTATTTTATCTTTGTAGATGTGTGTTCAAAATCCATAATTATTCCTTGTCATGTCACAAAAGGAAAAATGGAATATACTTCCACGAAATACCCAGTTGTAATCAACTCCACAGAGAGTTCTTTCCTTCTCTTCAACTGGTTCTTTTGTCCTGTAATTGAATTGAATTTGCTCCTCGCCCCATTCCTCCCAGACAGCTTCTCATTTGAGGGCTCTGAAGATGTATTACACTAATACATCGTCAGAATGACAATGCTGTGATGATGCATGGGTGTAATACATCTTCAGAGCTACGGTACTGTCCAGAAACAATACAGCTGGTACCGGAGTATATTCAAACCTAATTCAAAAAGAAACATTAAAACAAAAATTGGCTAACAAGGAATATGGCAAAAAAAAAAAAAAGTTATTTTAATGAATTCTCTATGCTTTGAGGACAAGTTTTCAAGACTTTAATATGGCTTGTTATTAATTTGTAAATCCATGCAATAATAGTCTCTATAAATTTCTGAAGATTACAATGAAACGTAGCCTTAGACAAGAAATTTATAATAAATCTAGTTTTTTTAAGCTACAATTTCTCATGCCAAGTTTTCATACAAAGGTTATGTGCAATAAATGCTGCATTTTACCTCTTTTGTCAGTGTGGCAAAATTAGTTCCTCACCATTTCATGAGACATTTCCATTATGCTAGGAGACATTTTATGAATGTTGATCCCCTTAGCTTCTGAAAAAATTCCCTTTGTAACATTCTCATAGAGAGTGAAAGTAATGTCTTTTTATATAAAATATTCTCCTCTATAAACTTTTTAGAAACTTTAATAGGCTGAAATTGGGCTGCACAGTGAGCTAAGAATAAAGAAAGTATAGATAATACTAATAATAAACTAAAAACTTAACAGAAAAATTATGCATAGTCTCTGGTCACAGTATCCTTTGTATCCTTTTGCTTGGCTTTGTTTACTTTAGTAATTATACAAAAGTCCCCCAGAGACCTGGCTCTATTTTTCTGGTAGCAACCCCTTAGGAATCTATAGCTGTGCAAAAGATTCTTTTGTTCTTTATTTTTATAGATTTTTTTTTTCTACAGCACATAATAAAAATAGAGAAAACATTCTCTTAGAAACCCTTCCTCCAATACATCGTGTTTCTTGTCCTCCCCTCTCATCATCCAGAGTTTATTGGGATCTAAATAATTCAAACTTTCAATTCTGGAAGTTATTCTGGTAGTTCCTCAGTAAAAATCTCCTCCCCTAGTGAATTTCCTTTCCTTCCTTTCTTCCTTTCTTCCTTTCTTCCTTACCTTCCTTTTCTTCCTTTCTTTCTTTCTTTCTTTCTTTCTTTCTTTCTTTCTTTCTTTCTTTCTTTCTTTCTTTCTTTCTTTCTTTCTTTCTTTCTTTTCTTTTCTTTTCTTTTCTTTCTTTCTATCATCCACCAATTTCTTTCTATAATATTTTTGAAATCAAAGATTCAAATTTGCTGAGCATAAACGATTTATTCTATGACCAAAATCAGGCCTCAATTAGTTATTATAAATACTAGACTTTTAAAAAATCCTCCTGCTGAATTACAAATTTGCTGAGAAACTGAGATTTTGTATAAATCATTCTCATATGTTGGCTGCTTAAAAGCTGTTAATTCTTTCATCCACTCAATATATATGTAATAGGCCTACTATGTGCCAGGCTGTGGTGCTAAGGCTGATGTCGGAAATCCTGCTCACATTGCCAGTTGTCTAGCTCTTAATCCTGTTCATGACGCCAATTGTAAAGCTAGGTGACCACGCCAGTTGTTGGTTCTTTTACCTGCTGGTAATCCTGCCAACTGGGCTGATTGTTGAGCTAGGGCTGGGTCTGGAGCTCACAGACCCCTCAAGCCCATTCACAGACTGGGTCACGAACCCTTCACATGCCAGGCTGGGTCACCAGACCCCTCACACACAGGTCTATGAGCTAGGTAACTGGCCAAAAGGTCCTTGGAGCTGTAGGTTGGAAAGCAAGGCTGAGCCAGGAGGATGCCCAAGGCCAATGCCCACCTGCCTACTTCACTAAAACTCCCCTCTCTCTCTCTTTCCCTCTCCAAAGAGCAGCAACAAAACTAAAAAGATACATTGGTGCGCATGCACACTAACTTCACACACACACAATTTGCTTACAATGGATGTGCTAAAACCACACCCAACAGGACCCAAGGTGAGGGCCCTGACCAAACCATTCTATTTTTCCAACACAGGCACTATTTTATGTCTTAGAGATATAGATATAAGCAAGTCCCTAGGCCTGCAGAACTTTGCTTATAATCTATTCATGTTCACCTCTTAGGTGTCCAATGGGACAACTTAGAACAAGCTAGGGTATGATGTTGTCTAAGGGTGTTTAAAGAGGTAAATCTTCAACCAATATTGCAGCCTCTTATGTTTATATCCACTTATCAAGTAATGCTTGCCCTTTTTCATTGTTTAACTATTAGTAGCATTGCTTAGCACTGATAAGGAAGCTGGAATTTTTAAATAGTTTTTTATAAACAAAAGATTTTTTAACTAGACCAATGACCCTTGCTTGTTCATTTCAGTAAATACAGATGCCATGTATCTGGAATAAAGAAAGAAGCTCTAGTGCTGTCATGTGCTATGAACACAGGTAAGTTGTTTAACTTATCTGAGCCGAGGACTCATCTGTAAAATGGAGCCTACCAATGGCTACCTCTCAAGGTTATCTTAAGGCTCTAGTACAATGGTGTATTCTATTATTCTAAACTCTAAAAGTATCCTCCAGTATGTTAGGGCCTAAAACACTAATTGTTAGTTTTAAAACTAACAGTTAAATTTGTTGTAGACCTTTAATATAATAATACATGTTAAAAGAATAACAAAGATAAATAGCTTTCAATTAACTTGAAATTTTTAATCATCACATCACTCCATTTACCAAATATAGCAGTTAAGAGAAGTCCGAAAAATGTATCAATTTATTTTGATTTTCTTTAACTTGGTATTAGCGGTCAGACTAGCACACTCAAAACAAAGCATGAAAGAAAAGGAAATGTGTTTAACTCTGTTTATCTAAAAAATGATGAGCAATGATAATTCATTTTATTTTTTATCTAAATATTTTATTTTATTATTATGTTTAAACGAATTTATGTTTTAATCGATATATAATGATTGTATATATTTATGGGGTATAGAGTTACATTTTAATACATGTATAAAGTGTGTAATGAAGAAATCAGGGTAGTTAGCAAATTTATCACTGCAAAACTTTATCATTACTTTGTGATAAGAACATTTGAGCTCCTCTCTTTTAGACATTTGAGAACACACAATAAATTACTGTCAATAATAGATGCCTAGCACTACTGTACATAACTAGAACTCATTTTTCCTATCTAGCTGTAATTTCGTGTTGATTACTCAACCTCTCACTATTTCCCCCTCCCCTTCCCAGCCTTTAGTAACCACAATTCTACTCTACTTCTAAAAGTTCAACTTAATTTTTTCTTTTTTTAGCCCCCATATATGAGTGAGAATATATGGTATTTATCTTTCTGTGCCTGACTAATATCACTTAACTTAATGTCTTCCAGGCTAATCTATGCTGCCACAAATGACAGAATTTCATTCTTTTTCAAGGCTGAGTAGTATTTCATGGCATATACATACATACATATATATATATAAAATCACATTTTCTTTATCCATTCATCTGTCAATGGACCCTAGGTTGATTCCATATCTTGGCTATTGTGAATAGTGCTGCAATAAACAAGGGGTTGCAGATAATACCTTTGGTATGCTAATTTTCTTTCCTTTGGATAAATACCCAGCAGTGGAATTGCTGGATCATATGGTAGTTCTGTTTTTAGTTTTATGAGTAATCTCCATACTGTTTTCCATAATGGCTGTACTAATTTACATTCCCATCAACAGTGTATAAGAATTCCCCTTTTCCTGTATCTTTGCCAGCATTTGTTAGTTTTTGTCTTTTAAGATTTTGGAGCTTTAAATTTTAAATGGGTATTCTTTTAAACTCTTTTCCTGTAATATCCCTTTTACATAAAAACCCTGTAATATTTCTATTAGTATTATCTTCATTTTGCAGATGAAGAAACTGAGGCACAGAGAGCTTAAGAAATTTGCCCATGTTATTAGGTGCAGTGGCAGAGGGGAGATTTGAAACCAGGTAGTCCAAATACTAACCAGGTCCTTTTGAACACTATGTTATATTGCCTTTTAAAATAGGAGTTTAATAATTATAAAAATATTGTTAGTTTTTTCTACAACCTCTTTGTGGAATGATCTAGCCACACAGGTTATAAATGTAAACATTTATTTTTCATATTAACTTTTAAAATATTAATCAGTTAATATAAGTTTATTAGTCTTGTAAAGACTTTACAGTATTCTAAAATATTGTATAACTTAACAAATATTTATTGAGTGCCTACTATGTAGCTATAATTGTCTGAAACATGTAGGTATACTTCCCTGAATCTTAAAAAGATAGCACACAAAATATGAGGGGAATAAAAAGTGTTTATCATTGATTCATTGATCTATGATCCAAGATTATTAGAATCATTCTAATTTTTCACTAGTGATGATTATTCCTAATTTTGTGCAAGTTAGTCAAGAAAAATATAATTTTAAAACAAGCTAGAGTACAATTAAAATCTCTAATAGCAATGTACTCATTTTGAGTGAAGAAAAATGAATACAGTGCTCTTTCACATTAGAGATCAAAGCTCTTCTTGTAATAATTTACTGCAAGCCAACCATGTGCTCTTATCTATAATTGTCAGGGACACCATGAGTTTTGATTTTTAAACTATCATTATTAAGCTACGTTTTTTTTTCTTTTTTACTCCTACATATTTCGGTAAGGATCCAGGAACAGCACAAATTTGTGTGTAAAAGTAGACTTGATGAACATGACCCTATGTTTATGGGGGAGAATGACCAAGTTGTATCTTCATTGACTGTGGGGTTCAAATGATCAGTACAACTTGAGTTCAAATTAACATCATGCTCTTTTCCTCATGTAAGTAGTACATGAAATTATAATACTTTACATGAAAACCAGTTAACACATGTTAACTTGACATATATTAGAGCAATACCTGGGACATACTAAGTGCTCAATAAATAATACTTAACATAAGAACTAGACGGGCTCATTTTATACATTTACAGTACCTAATATTGCTCTTTTGGATCCTCATTTTGGATCCTGCATTTTCTAAGATGATAACCTTTAAACAAATCCCTAACTTTTTTAGAAATAACTATTTATGTAATACCTTTCCATAATATATGTAACGTGACATTGAAATCACTGGAGGAAAAGACTCTAGAAAAATCAAATTCCAAAAATGTTAACAGCCTAACGATAACCATTATCTTCTCCCCAAATTCAGACCACTATGAGAAGACATAATATATAGTGTCATTTTTTTTCTAACACCCCAGCTTTTTCAGAAAATCAAGTTTCATTACAAAAAAAGGGTGGAATGTTTTATGAAATACTTGGTGCGTTCTTATGTTTTGTTTCATGTGGGTAAGCACTTTCTTCTGAGGATTGTGAAATATTTTTTATATCAACTCATCATATCATCAGAACCATTGTTTGGCCTTATATGTGTGTTAAGATACTAAAAATTCTCATGCTTTCTATATTCAAATAGCAGGCATTAGCAGTTCTGAATATAAACACTTTAGCATAGCCCACCACTGACTGCATAGAGTAGAGGGGACTTTGAAAAGAGACAAATGAAAGTTAAAATTATAAAGAAAACACTCAGAACAAAGAAGCAATTTTAAATGCATATATAAATTATCGGTGTGCAATCTTATGGTAAAACGTTTAACTTGTCATCATTATGTAGATTCATTCATTATATAATTATCCATTATATAAAGCTCCACATAGAGTACAACTCTATAATGGAACTAGAACCGTAGCTTGCAATCTGAAGATCTGGAATTGTGTAAGTGTCATCAGCACAAATTACCAGTTTTACTGATTTTTTTTTTTCCTCCCTAAGAAGAAAAAGAGCAAAGCACGCTGTCAGGATTGCAAACCTGAAATGAGATTCTTAAAGAATTACAGTGTTTGGGGGACAGGCTGCCACCTTGGAAGAAGTACACACACAGCCTCTTCATCACATCGCCCTTGTTGTTGGCCCAGCTCTCAAGCATTTCAAAGAAGACTTTCACAAAAGGGGAACAACAATAAAATTGCGAGTATTACTGGGAAGTACTACTTTCTAGTTTGTACCTGTGATGAACTATTTTCAGAATTACTTTAAACAATAAGATTCCAGTAGCATATGTTTTTTAGCTAATAATTTTCATTTTTTTTTTACATTCTCCTACTGTTCTGATAATCAGTTATCAACATTTTCTGTCATAAGATTGTATTTAATATAATTATGGAAGTTTTAGTGTGTTAAACCTCTATGTTTCTCAGCTGGGAAACAGAATTTAACGCCCAGACCTCTTTTAAAACATCTAATGCAGGAGTCAGCAAACGTTTTCTTTAAGAAATAGATAATAAATTGTTTAGGCTTTGCTGACTATATAGACTCTGTTGCAACTATTCAACTCTATTCCTGGAGAGCGAAAGCAGCCGTAGACAGTACAAGGAAGTAAAGAAGTGATCATGACAGTGTTTTCCAAAAAACTTAATTTACAAAAAAGACAGTAGGACAGTTTGGCCTACAGGCTTTAGGGCACGGATTCATGGTGTAATGAATACTTTACTTTCTTTACTCTGTTTATCCTGATAGAGTTCTCATTGAACAATCTCAAAGTCTTTAAAATCTCCTAGCTTGGAAAATCTGCTGTATTCTTGATTGACAATTGATATATTATTTAACTTATAGCTGAGGTAAACCCATAGCAATACTTGTGAAAAGCACAGAAAATACTGCTTTTTATTTTCCAACGGTTGTATACTTTAATCTACATGATTTCCAAATATTGTCTTATGACCCTTTTAATACTACTTCAATATTAAATAATGATGGACATGTTTTACTAAATTCAGTATTCTATCCCAAGAAAAAATATCCTTCAAGAATAAAGAAAAATATCAAAACATTCTCAGATGAACAAGACTAAGAAAATTTATCTCCAGTTGACCCATCATAAAAGAATGGCTACAGGAAATTTTCTAAATTGAAATAAAACAGTAAAAGGTGGAAGCTTAGAACATCAGGAAGGAAGAAAAAATGGTAAAGGTAAAAAGATAGGTAAATACAAATACTTTTCTTGAGTTTTCTGAATTTGCTTGACAGTTGAAACAAAAATGATAACACTTCCTCATTAGAAAAATAATTTCACATGTACATAGAGATAATCCTTAAGATAAACATATTTTATATAGGGCAGAGTAAAGAGATGTAAAGGGAGGTAAGGTTTCTATAGTTCACTGGAACTAGTAAAGGTTGAACATCTTTAGACTGTGGTATGTTATGTAAACATAAGGTGATACATAGAGCAACCACTACAAAAGCTGTGCAAAGAGATATACTCAAAAACTCTACAGATCAGGTTGAATTCTAAAAAAGAAAATACTTAGGTAATCCACAAGAAGGCAGGAAAAAGAAAGTAGAGAAACAATAATACAAGGGAAAAATGGAAACTAAAAAAAAGAATTAAATGTCAGATTTAAGACCTAAAAAAATCAGTAATTAAATTAAATATAAATGGTCTAAATAAACCAATCAAAATAGAGATTGGCAGAGTAGATTTAAAAAATAATATGCTGTCTCAACTATACGCTGTCTTCATGAAACTCAGTTAAAATATAACTCCATATGTAAGTTGAGAAGTAAAAGAATGGAAAAAGAAACATGATTGTTCGTTTCAGCTTTATTTGTAATAACCAAAACCAGGTAATTACCAAAATACCTATAATAGGTGAATGGTTTAAAAAACTGTGAAGCATTCATATCACGAGGTACTATTCAGCCATAAAAAATAACAAACTATTAATACACACTACAACTTGAATAAATCTCAAGGACATTATGCTGAGTGTAAAAGGCCAATTTCAAAAGGTCACATACTATATGATTCCATTTATATAACATTTAGAAATGTCAAAATTATAGCAATGATCAGTTGTTGTCAGGGGTTAGAGATGACAGGTGGGTGAGGGATAGATGTCACTATAAAGGGATAGCACAAGAGAGGTCTATGTACTGAGGGAATAATCCTGTATCTTGATCATGGTGGTGGCTACACGAATCAACTCAACTGATAAAATGGTATAGAACTGTGCACACTAGTTGCACTCATGTCTGTTTCCTAGTTTGATATCATTCTTTAGTTACACATGATGTAACCATCGGGAGCAATTGGGTGAAAGGTACAAGGAAGTTTTCTGTACTAACTTTGAGACTTCCTATGGATTTATTTATTTATTTGTTTATTTATCTATTTATTTATTTTGTGGTTGATTATTGTGGGCAGTATTTAAACACTGAATACTATGAACATCTGTACAATGAGTTTAGTTTTGAGGCTTAAATGAGATAAGTATATGCCAGTACCTCCCTCACTGCCTACAGTACGAAAAGTGATGGATAAATGTTTTTTGAACCATGTTGGCTAAAATTTCATTGAGACAAGCTGTTATTTTTGTTAATGGGGTATAGCTATACTGAGGCTCCAAGGAAAATGAAGGGCTGATTGATATTTAGGGGTGTGTGTGTTCAGAAAGGAAGTAGTTGCTGGTGCCAATAGCTTACTCTCTCTTCCATTTTTAACCTCTAGTTCTAAGAAGTAATCTGGAAATCAAGGACAGGAAGAAGTATCCATTGGTTCAGCAATATTTATAGAGCCCCTGCCTTGTGCCAGGCCCTGTGCTAAGCCATGGGGTATAAGGATGAACAGACTGTCTCTGGACAAGAGTTCTCTGTCACTTGAGACCACAGCCAAATAAAGCCAATGACTACAATTCAGGGGGTTAATTCCAAACGGTGGTGGCACTAAGTACTACATAACTATAGAAGAAGAGACACCCAATGTTTCCTGGGATGCTTAAAAATGGTTTTATGAAAAATTGAAGGATGAATAACAGTGTGTCTGTCAATTGCATAAAGAGATAAGAAACGTGTAAAGTAGAGAAATCAAATTTCCTCCTTGACTAACAAAATTCATAGTTATGCCTCCACATCTACTTCCTCACTTCTCATTTACTCAAATCCTCCATATTTTGGTTTCTGGCCCATTGTGTCACTGAACTGCCAAAATGTCCACCAATCTTCCTATTTCAATGGTAACTATTTGGATTGTGTCTTATTTGACCTAATTGACATTGTTCACCACTTGTTGTTCCTGGAAACTTTTTCCTCTTTTCGTTTCTTAAAATTATGGGTTTCTGAGTCTACCCTTACATCTTTGATCACTTGTTTGAGGTCTTTTTTTATAAGTGCTCAATAACTGTTTATTAAACAAAAGTGAGCAGTGTCAAGAGATTGATTTAAGAAAGGAAAAACTCGAGTCTGTGTAAATGTGGGCAGAATGGCATCGATAGAAAGGAAAAAGCTGAAGATTCAGGGAGAAAGAGGATATGTAATGGAAAAAGAACCCAACAAATGGGAAGAGATGGACTCTAGAACATACGAGAGAATGGGGACTTAAACTGAACTGTCTTCATCTTGAGTTAGGTAATAGCATTAATTTAAATGGATAACTAAGGTAAGAATACCCTGTAAAAAGCATTTGACTTATGACAATTAGACAAAAAAGGATTGGAGACATATAGTCCAGTGTTTATGTTCACATTTTTAGATTCAGAGGCAAAAAAATACCTTTGTCACCTAATAAACACCACCAAGCTAACGTGTGAACATGTCAAAAGATTCCAGATACCAAAGAATAGGAATGCACTAGGAAATAGAGATCAAGATAAATAACAAGGCATCAGGGAATATTTGAATGAGGCTTTGAAAATGCCTCCAAATTTTTTACATATCATTTATTATTTTAAAATTTATCTTATAATTTATGTTTTTTTTTTCTGACTGGATCTGGGTTTATTGATATAATGACGTGTGGTTAAGAATTTTATTTGTATTCATATTTAAAGTCAGATGTCTCTTGTAAACTTGTCAATGTTCTTTAGATGTTTGAAGTGATTTCTAGCTTCACAATCACCTCATCTGAGAGCAGATGTGAGAATTACACTCAAGAGTCATAAAGCTCCTCAGTTAGGGACAGGGTTGAAAATTCTATCTGGTCAAAAATTCAAACACACATTAGTAGAATATTAATAGCTAATAACATGGCATGTTTCCTCTAATTGATTAACTGTATCCAATGCTCTACTGTTCCATTTAACACTCAGAACAATTCTATGAATTGGATACAATTATTACCACCATTTTGTATTTGGAGTTTAAAGAAATTAGCAATTTTTTTCTATGGACTTCCTGTTGATAAGAGGAAGAGCTAGATCTCAAACCCAATTTGACTGAGTTAAAGTTCATGATCTTAATTACTATGCTATACCGGCACCATCTGATGCCTGAATTACTGGTAAGAATGATAAGGAATCATGCACCTCATAATAGGAATTTTGAGAAAACCTTGAAAATTTTCTAAGTAGAAAATGAATCAGTTATAGATTAGTGGAAGCAGTAGGATCCCATGTAAGTAAATATCTATAAACTTATTTATATATCTATTGATAAACAATTGCTTCATTATATTTTCCTTGAAATAAATATTTTTCACTATTAATTTTACAAGCACGTTTACATATACATATATTCCATTCCCTGTCCCAGGCTTGTTGTTAGAAAAAGCCAAACAAATTTTTTTTTTATCTCTTGCTCTAAAGTTATTGAAGTCTTTTGGTTTAGTAGATTATCATAGGAAGTAGGCTTGATGTTGAATTGCTGATAATTTTACTGTAAGGCACATTAGTAGAGTTTTAAACCAATATCTACTTTTTCTAAGCCTAAATGTATGGTATCCAATCATTTGAAGTTAAGTGAAATGGTTGATTTCAGAAGTGGGGAAGTAAAGACACAGATGAGCCTGGCATATTTTGTCATGCCAGAAAGTATGGAAGTGCTCAAAAAAATGATGTTACAAGGACATAAGAGCCAGAATGATATGATCCCCACTGGCCAAATTAGGGTCAATTTGAGCAATAAAATAATTAAAGATAGTAACGAATTATAAACAATTTTTTAGATTTGGGAATCTATGAGTTCAGGCTATAAAAATAGATAAATAAAAAAACAAATAAATGATAGACAAGGGAAAGTGAGATTCTTATTTACAGTAGACTGTCAAGTGCTAATTGGTAAAAGTGGAAGGATTGCTGAAGCTGGAAAAAATCATCAGTTTTATCATCAGAGTAAAGTCAAATCTAAGGGGAGAGTTAGCAAGTAGAAGACACAGGCATATTATGGTCTTAAAATCTCTCCCTACAGACTGCTTATTGTTAGCATGGGGAAGAAAGAAGAAAAAACTATACAGTGTAGAAATCAGACAACTCTTTAATGGGTAGTCAAAATTAACATCTCGAATGAGGGACAGATGGATATCACGTGCCTCTGGATATGATTCCCTGAGAAGGATACAACTTCACTTATTTAGTTCCAGATGGGTACAACTAGAATACAATCATGAAGAAACATGAGACAACCCCCAAATGAAAAACATTCTATTAAAAAAAAGGGCTCACACATCGTTACATTTTTGAAAATTGTCAATATTCAATAATGACAAAGAAAGACTGAAAAATTAGTCCCCAGATTAAAGGGGACTAAAGTGATATGGCAAGTAAATATAATATGTGGTCTTGCCTTAGATTCTGTAAAGAGATAAGTATTATATAAAGTATTGGATCAGTTGACAAAATTGGAATATAGATGTTAATTAGATAAAAATATGATATCAATGTTAAATTTACTGAAGTTGAAAACTATTGTGGTTACATAAAGAGAATGTTCTTATTTTCAAGAAATGCACACTGCACCATCTAGAGATTAAAAAAGGCCAAAATCTTTGCAATTTGCTCTCAAATGATTCCATGAAAAAATATATCTGTATATTTCTACATATTCTGCACACAGAGCAATTGATGAAGCAAATGGGCAAACTGATGATACATGAAACTGAGTAAAGGATATATAGTGTTATTTGTATTACATATGCAACCTTTTAACTTGAAATTAATTCCCAAATATAGAACAGAAAAAATAGAAAGAAGTAATCATTGGTATAAGTGAGCTCCAAGGAAACTCATATATCCAGTAATTTATCAGGAAAGATGTTTCTAATGAAAGAACACTGTATTGTTTGAATTAACAAGTAGAGCGGAACTCCAACTGGCTTCATTGATATTTGTGATGTGGTGGAACCCACAGTTCCATTTTTCTGTAGATTAGGGAGAAACTCTGTGGAGCTATCACCCTATAACCAGCCATTTACTATTGATTTTTAATACTAGAATTAACCACAAATAATTTAGCAAAAAATACCAAAGTTATTGATAAAAGATCTAAACAAATAACACATGTACAAAAAACTAACCATTGCTCCTAGTATTGACATGGAGCTTACTTACAGAACATGAAAATATTGATGTTTTTAGATAAAATATAAACAGACTAACGAAGTTCACAATTTTGGTCAAATATAAATATATAAGTTACATATTACTTATAGCAGAAACTCCACAGTGCTATGCATTTGAATATAGATCATTAACAAATTATAATTTGAAATTATCGAAAGCATTTAAAAAATACCTGCCAAGTTGAGCTATTCATTGGATAATACTTAATATTTATGCTAATTTTTTCATTTGCTAGGTATGGCAGGATCAGAAAAACAAATCTATGCACAGTTTAACTTATAAATCCAATCTGTCTTCTTTCAGCATCATGATGTTATCCATTATCATTATTCTAATAACTCCACTAACCAACATTCTTGCTATTTAATTAAACTAAAATGTATGAAAGCACTTGAAAAAAGAATAATAACAAGCATTGCAAAGAAGAAGAATTAAGTCCAAAATATTAATCTTAAATTATATAAAGATGGAGATTATGTGCTTCATTTTTACAAAAATTATATTGTCATATCAGATTTAAATCCCCAGAAAGATGATTAAGAATCAGCTGTACATTTGCATATCACCTTATACTTTTAAAAACACATTTATGCCTATTATTTTATTTGAGTCTCACAATAGCCAGGGATTATTATCATGCAATTTTTGCAAAGTAGGAAACTAGCTGAGTGTAACTGAGGCTAAGAGATTTGCAGAAGGATTGGCTGAATAGACGAATAAGGAAGTCATTCAGAGCACATGTATCTAATTGGTAGTCCTGAGTTTGTTTCACTTATACCCCACGGAGTGTCCTGCCATGAATTCAGTGCTCACATACCAGTTTTATGATTTTTTAGCAGCTCTAGAGAGTGAAGTGTTGGCAGTCAAGAGCACGCTCATACTTCAGAAATATTATAGGGGCAATAATGCATATTATATAAGTGTATACTGCTGTTATATTGATTTTCTCTCACATTAATAGTAATAATAAGCATGTGATCTGGGCAAGTCTCATTAGACCCGCTGCATAAATGAGGAAGCTGAAAAACACTTAAGGATAAGTGATATTAAAGAATGCATTAGCAGATAAAATAGATGTTCCAGTTGTGCTCTATCTATTCCTACATAAAGTGTGCCTTTCTGATTTTATTAAAAGCAATTTCATTGCACCAGGCTGGTTGGAATTACTCACATCAAAAATATGAAACAAGTAAAATAAAATTTCATTTATCTGAAATGAGGCAGGGTCCTATTCATTGAAAGTACCACTCTTACTTCCAGGGTATGCTTGAAGCTATATTGTTCAAACTTCAAAATTTCAACAACATGATGATTGTTTTACAGTTGTGGCTGTGAAAACAGACCTGTTTTGATAATGATTATTGCTAACTTCCTAAAATGGACTTAATCTCTTTGGGAGGACATGCACTGTTTCAGAAACACTGGAAAACCATAAACACATTCCTTCCTTTAATTTCACCTAGCTATATGATCTTATTTAACCTTTTGGGTTTTTAGATCCCTCATCAGTTAAAATTTAATTCTAACTCCAAAATTCTTGATTCTGAAATGCTGTTTGAAATTGGACCCAGCAACCCTATAGTTTGATTAATTTCGTTCTCCCCTGATTACTTTAGCATTTCATGCTGTCCTATTAACACGTGAAAGCCGATTGAATAAATCCCTTACACATTTAAATGAAGATATTTCTCTTGTGATATTTCCATTTGAGACTTTGTCTAGTGATCTGTGATTATCCAGTATACTAACTGAAAATAAACTTGACTAGGAATCAAGGGACATAGGTTCTATTCTGGGCTCTGAGAGAAAACGTTCATTTAACTTTTGGGAAATTTAGGTATAGTGCCTTTAGGTATAAAAAATAATATAAAAATATGCATCCTGACTACCTCATGAAAAAGACACAAAAAATTAAATAAGTTGACTCAAATTCTGAACAAATAATGTACAGAAGAATAATGAACAACACAAACATTACTGATATATTCCTACTTTACCTGATGGGGAGATGTGTCGCCAAGAAATGGAAGGCTCTGGTTTCCCAGTGGCCAAACAAGTAAGGGTGACATTGGTTCCTTCATTGATGGTCATATCACTTGAGATGTCATATATCTTCGGAGGAACTGAAATGGCAAAACATGCAGTGTTCAGAAAAAATATATAAATCTTGTTGAATCTCATAGAATGAACTCCATGACATCGTGCAATAAAGGTATGGTAATGAAATGTATTTATGGCCTATTGTCATCACCTAAT
Source organism: Galeopterus variegatus (assembly GCF_000696425.1). Taxonomy (NCBI): domain Eukaryota; kingdom Metazoa; phylum Chordata; class Mammalia; order Dermoptera; family Cynocephalidae; genus Galeopterus; species Galeopterus variegatus. Next base: position 51,852 of record NW_007733101.1, on the reverse strand, counting down.
AGATGGATTCTCCAGAATCTCAAGACTCTCTAGGAGATTTTTGTTTGTTAGTTGGTTTTATTTTTTTTCTATTGTTTAGATATTAAATACTTCAGGGTAATGGAATATTTAATAAAAAAATTTGAACATTGACTAAATACTTATTGTAAATAATTTGTATTAAGCAAACTAGAATATAACCATTCTGTCTATTCTATCCATGTATCTTCAATGTAATCAAAGTTTTCTATTGAAAAGGTTAAATGAAAGTGGAACTCTTGAAGAAACTTAAAATAGCAGAACCATTGTGCCTACACGCTGATGTAAAAGCTGAGTGTACAGGACTGGGAGTAAGATTTTAGGGTCACAAAGGCATTTTTGGCTTCAATTTTCTATCTGCCAGTTAGTAGGGCTACCTTTTCTCAGCATTTATGTTCTAAGGAACACAAATTCTAAGGATCATGAAAGGTGAGTTCAGTAAGAGTTTTCTTGTCAGTAATGACTGGAAAACAGTGGTTGAAAAGGATCTCTTTACTTCAGGACTTCTCAGAACCTTTTTTTTTTTGTCTTTTTCCATGTCCGGCAACGGATCGCAACCCTCAGTGTCGCCCCCGTACCGGACCGGGACCGGCAACGGGATCACAGCCCTCGGTCGGATCGCAACCCTCAGTGTCGCCCCCGTACCGGACCGGGACCGGCAACGGGATCACAGCCCTCGGTCGGATCGCAACCCTCAGTGTCGCCCCCGTACCGGACCGGGACCGGCAACGGGATCACAGCCCTCGGTCGGATCGCAACCCTCAGTGTCGCCCCCGTACCGGACCGGGACCGGCAACGGGATCACAGCCCTCGGTCGGATCGCAACCCTCAGTGTCGCCCCCGTACCGGACCGGGACCGGCAACGGGATCACAGCCCTCGGTGTTGCTCCCGCGCCTCGCTCAGCCAGTGAGCGGGAACCGGTCTGTATGTGGGATCCGAACCCTCAGCGGTTGCGCCGCCGCGCTTCCCAAGCGGCACACTATAGCAGTGCGCCACCGGGCCGGCCCAGGACTTCTCAGAACCTTTGTTATGCCCTTTTGCACTATAAATCTACAAGAGTGAAGAGGAAAATATGTACAGTAGTCCCCCTTTATCCACGTTCCAAGACCCCCAGTGAATGCCTGAAACTACAAATAGTAGTGAAGACTATATATACTATGCATGAATATCTTTTTCCCTCTCAATTTCACAGGTAGAAGATTTATTCTTATCATAGATATTGGCCACCTCAGCATACATTTTTTCACCTTATTAAGTAAAGAACTTTCACCTTTTTACTTAAAGGAAACACTTTACAGCTTCTCTTTGTCATATCTGAATTGTCAGAATCACTACTCTTGCACTTTGGGGCCATTATTAAGTAAAATAAGGGTTATTGGACATAAGAACAGACAGCTACTAAGTGACTAATGGCGGGCAGCACATACAGTGTGGAGACACTGGACAAAGGACAGATTCACGTCCCTGGCAAGATGGAGCGGGACAGCCTAAGATTTCATCACACTACTCAGCACAGTGCACAATTAAAAACTTACAAGTCATTTATTTCTGGAATTTTCTATTTAATATTTTTGGATGGCAGTTGACTGCAGGTAACTGAAACCATGAAAAACAACTGCAGATAAGGGGGACAACTGGAATACACTTTGTGGAATGTTGGATAGAAAAATCTCTAAAATAACTTCCAGGATTAAATTTCCATATGTTCTGGGAACCAAATGGTCTCATTTTATCCTCAAAAGGCATAGGTATGACTATGGGTTCTCTACTGGCTAGCTGTGTTATCTAGGGCAAGTTATTAATCTATCTCAGACTCGGTGTCTTCATATGAAAGCTAGAGAAAACATTTCAAACTCTATGTAGTTTCTGTGGGAATTAAGTCAATATATGTTAAAGGACTTAGAAAAGTGCTTGGCGTCAGGGTTAGCTATTATTATTAGAGGCCATAAAACACATATATGGTGTTTGAATTTAATTTTAGCACTGCCCTTTTCCCAGGACTTAAAATTGTTTTCAGAAATTTATCACTTTGGTAGTGTGTATGATCTGTGCCATAAATGTATTTTGCTTTACTTCATAAAAACTATAGTATGTTGATGTTCTTGGTCAAATCTAAATAAAGCACAATTAGATACCTTTGTAATTATTAGAAAAACATGACTTTTTTACTGGAATCATTTTAATTGTTCCGTTCTTAGGGTTTCTTTATGCAAGAGATATGTTTTCACAGTCATTTTAAAAGCCAGTAACTAAAATCTGTTGTGACAATAAATTAAATTACCCATACTTTGAATATCATCTTTGATTTTTTTATGGAGCCAAAACTCTGCTACAAGTAAATCAAGATATGATTTAAAAATGTAAAATATTTGGTTTTATCTAACTGTTGATATGATTGAGGAAAAGGCTTATTCCTAAGTGATATAGCAGTTTAACTGTTGCTAAATGACATAGTTTAATTGTCATTTAAAACATATTATCATTAGAATCTTCAGTAAACTCTTCTCAGGCAAGTAATAAAAAAATTAAAAAAAACATCTCAAACAGAAGATTCTTTTCCAATGTAACTGAAACAGAACAGAAATAAAGACATTAAAATACCATAGGAAGAATGTAGAGAGAAATCTGCATGACTTACTGGTGAATAGGAGAGTTAATAAACTTACAACTCTAAACAACAATGTCATTTAGACATTTGGATGTAGGTGTAGGTTTGATATAGTAAAATATTAAATACATATTTTATGTGGCTGTATACACATATATACACATACATATAAATATACATGCATGTACATACATACACACCAATGTGCATTAAAAAAAGAAAAAAAAAATATATAGTACTTTCCTACTCTATATGGAAGATAGTATACAGCACTCTTACTCTAGCTACTTTACAAGTTTCAAACATAGAACTGATTCAACATTGGAGAGAGGTGTGTACATTTATGAGAAATGATGGAGTGCCATAAGAACATGCATTCTATCATCTGAATTACACTATTTTGTCAATCCTTCCCGATCTTAAAATAGTTTAGCTGCATCTTGCACATTTACATATATTTGAAGTGCTAAGCATTATGGTAAACTAATATATTAAGCACTAGCTTCTGACTACATAGAAGAACAACTAAGTCCCTTAACAATAAATTTAGATTTGACATTTAACTGTGGGAAAGTGTGTGGTGGAGAAAGGATGGTGAATTCCAGGTGTGATATGTCATCTCAGTGACTGCAATCGCCTCCTGGGGCCTCATAACTCAGGATATGCTACAGGAAAGAAACATCTGGAAAGAGGATGTTAGAAGACAAGATCCTTCTGGCAAGTCTCTTCTCCCAGAATGCATCACCTGTTGTCAGCAGATGCTGCATGTAAAGAGGGCCAGTGAAATCCTTCATATGCACTGTGGCTTGTGAAGGCAAAAACAGGTGTTGTTTTGCTGAATAGCCAAAGCCTTTGCATATTCAGTTCAAGATTTCCAACTTTTATTAAGTATTATGGAGGGAATAATTCTGGATGCAAATGAAATGCTAAAATTTAAAAAGCATAATCGTTGCCCTCAAGAGACTTAAAATTAAGAGAGAAGCAGATAGTCTAGTAACTAAGAGAAGACAAATATTTTCCACATTTTCGTTTCCCATTTTATGTGAGTAACACATATCCAATAGATAGATACACATTCTGGGTCCCAATAAGTAGAGATTAATCTTGTCTTGGTTTCTTTTAAAGTGAATCATGTAAAATAATTTATGCACAAAGTTATTTAGTGCAGTGCTATTTATAAAGAAGGAAAACTATTAATATCCTCAATGTAGGAAACAGAAATGGAGGCATGGAATTGTTCACGTGGATAATGCTCACAACTGTGTGCTCTGACACTAGAATAAGGTATGGTACTGGGGAAGGATCAGAGATGGTCCCAGGGAGCATCAGCCTAAGGGGAATGGAAGAGAGTAGAGATGCAGGAGCAGGGAAGAATGGTAATGTCTCAGGCTTCTGAGGACCATGGGTTCCAATAGTTGTTCCCAGGTTACAGTTTGTGTATAAATGATGCACGCACACAGGTGGGAAGGATTCTCAAGCTTTCCTTTGAGTGTGTGTGTGTATGTGTGCATGTGTGTAAGGGTGTTTGTTATGAGGTTATTTATAATAAGAACAAATGTCCAAATAGAAAGACTATCGTATGGTCATTGTAAATAATGTTTTTGAAAAACATGTAATGACAAAGAAAAATACAGTAAAACCTGGCAAAGGGGCTGGCCAGTTAGCTCATGTGGTACCCAAGGTCAAGGGTTTGGATCCATATTGACCAGCTGCCAAAAAAATAAAATAAAAGAAGCCTGGCAAAAACTTTGTCCTGAGATAATGCAAATTCAGATATAACAGTACTGGCCTCACCAGATCCCCTTCTCTAAGGGGACACACTAAAGTTCTTATCTTCTGGGGTGTGAGGAATGTAGAGTATTCTTAAGCTTTCTGTTTGTGATGTCTTATGGTCTGTCCAATATTCTAAGCACTTGCATAGATAGACAGAAAAATGACCAGTTAAAACAACTAACTGTTCTAGATGTATATTCCTTTTCTATATACCTTATTTGAAACTCTCTCAAATCATTTTTTAAATACTTAAAAATAATTTATACAAAAAGGAACAGATGTGTTCAATCTATTCAACATTTTTAAGCCTTAAATGACTACAGATTTTAAGATTTTGGACTGCTGTGCACATTACGTATCTAGGATCTAGGGCAGAGTGATAGAGAAATGTGTTATTCACATAAGTGTAAACTTACTTAATATGCAAGAAATAATTATTATAACATAATCATTACTGCCATCATCATCATGACACCATAGGTAAAAGCAATGAAAGGTAGAAGTTTTATATTTTGTGCTAAATTATATAATATCTCTCTCCTAGTGAGACTATAAGTGAAGATATACACGACCATACAACTGTGTTCATAATTAATTGTTGTGTACCACCAGTTGGAGAGATCTAAGAACACTGGAAGATTTCTAAGCCACAGAGGTTGGAAGTGGATTTAAAGGTTGTGCTGGGCTGAAATGTTTTAAACATTTGGACCCTCAAATTTGTAATCTGTTCACTGGCCTCAAATTCAACTATTGCTTAGCATCCAGTCTTCAATTCCTATTCACTTGGTTCCACAGTGAGGAGATGATGCATATTTAAATATACCTATAGATTTAGATTTTCTAAAGATAATTTAAATCTTTCGTTAGTTTCACTTTCACCAGAAAGTTGGGAGTCTGACCTGCCTCAACCACCTTCCCCTCTCTCAGCCATCAGTCACAATGTCCTCAGGCAGGATAGGAAGCAGCATCATTCAGGAAAACTAAAATACATAACCATACCAGATACTAATGATTTCCACACAGCCTGCCATTTGGGATCATCCCCCACCATTTGCTTTATAATGAGCAATTAAGTTTGTGAGTGGTTGCATTTTTTTTCTTTCAATGTGTACATACTTCTTAATACATTGAAATAAAATAACTTTTTTGTTTGTTCAATAAGTAGTCTTTGCAGACTTTAATTTCTTCCAAGAATTTATCATGTAGTGTGGCACATAAACATTAACAATTTGAGAAGCCAATTATCTGTATATCGCAGAAATCATATAAGCACAGAGTGATTTATTATATTAAAAGTCTATGTAAATGATTTTTAGAAATAATAAATAAACAGAATCTGCACCTGCCCTAAGTTGCGTGACATCTAAGTTGGGTCACACATGATATTGAAAACCCTCACAGGTTGTATTTGATGGTTATCTTAACTGTAAATGCAAGACATGGACTATTTGGATCTGGACAGGTTCTTGGCTTACTGGAATCAATTAAATGCCCCATCGAGCTCTTAAGCTACAAAAGTCCATGAAAGATCACAACACATACAAATCCGTCTGGAGGCCTTCTTTCAGCTGCTAAAGGGTGGATGTAGGGCTTCAGATGCAACACCCCCCACATACACATACCTGCAACCAGCCCAGTGATGACCAACGAGCCATTGCAGGAAGAGCCCTGGGCTCCTGAGCTGGGGTGGTGCGGGGACAAAGGCTTCAGCCACACACCCCTGACATCTGCACCCAGCCCAGCAATGACCAAGACCTTGCTGAAGCCCCCTTGTTTCCCCTGTGGGAATGAGGGAGGTGCCACAGGTCTCAACCATGCCCCTCCTTTCTCTTTCGACCATCTTATTTCCTTCCCCCTTCTCCTCTCCCCCTCCCTGTCAACTGCTCTGCAACATCTTAGACTGTAAAAAAAAATACTAATAAATAAATAAACTTAAAAAAAGAAATTAACATGAAAATTGAAAAGAGAAAACATTTACCCCATTCTGTTACCCATTAATTTCTAAAGAAACAATGATATATTATCTTCCTATCATCTCTAATAAGTGGACTGTATTTTCATAAAGCATTTTTACACTATCACAAATAAACTTTACCTTTTCTTACTCTGGATTTGACACCAATATTGCAGGTGGCTGCTATATTTATATGTTACTATGTGTTGCACTTCATTTTCTGGTTTATTTCCTCCAAAGTGTGTCTTTGTATGTGCCCCTATATCTAGCACACCTATGTAATAACAAAAGGTGCTCAATAAACGATAGTTAAATGATGCAAAAAAAAAGAAAAAAGGGTGGATGGAGTATTTATTTAATCTCACTTACAGACACTCAAAGATTATTGAAAAACATCAATTAAGCATTTATTGTAACAACAAAATTCTGGGCACAAAAACCACTTGCTTCCTTAGTCAGGGTGTAAAATCAAAGTGGTGTCTTACAGGCAAATAGCTGAGTGTCCTCTGATCCATTCTCTGAAGTTAGAGGCCCATCACAAATAACTTTTAAAGTTTTTAATATGTCTATTTGAATTATGTACACAATCACTTCTGTTCTCTAAACATGTTCATTAGGGCAAAAACAAGTAAAAATAAAAGTGATCCTACCACTTTGATTTCCTACTCGATTTATTTCTTCCCACAGCGACTTCTCCACCCCCCAAAACTTACCATAAAGAAGTAATAAAATGTGAATTTCTGAGTCAATGTTAAAAAAATCAAAAAAATGTTTCAATCTTAAAACATTGTGTCGCTGATGACTTTGATCATCTTAAAGCAAGGTATATTTCTCTGAGTATCTGCTATGGTCTGAATGTTGTATCCCCCCAAAATTCATCGATTGAAATCCTCATCCAAAAGGTGATGTTAGGAGGTGGAGCCTTTGGGAGGTGACTAGATCATGAATGGGATTAGTGCTCTTATATGAGAGACTGCCGGGAGCTGGCTAGCCCCTTCCACCATGTAAGGCCTCAGTGAGAAGTCATAAGTTATGAAAAAGCAATACCTTTTTCCTCACTAGTACAAATTCTGCCAGTACCTTCATCTCAGACTTTCTAGCCTTCAGAACTGTAAGAAATAAATCTCTGTGGTTTATGAGCTGTCCACTTTAAGGTATTTTCTTATAGCAGCCTGCATAGACTAAGATAGTATGTGTCCTGTTGAAATAGTCATTCCCACGCATAAACCTCCGCCCCTTTTCGCTCCTCTTCTTCCCGTTTCTTTGTCATAGTATTCTTTGCAGTCTGTTGCTGTCATTGGTACTTATTTCTTTATTGTCTGTCTTCTCTCCATGGAACAAAAGTAGAAACCTAAGATAGGAACCTTGTTTTCTTTATTCAACAGTGTATCACCAGTACTTAGAAGAGGGCCTGACACGTATAGGAAATTTGATAAATATTTGTGTTCTTTCACGTGCTAAGCTAATACTTCTTCAGCTTCTCAGTGAAGATTTCCCATAAAATTTCATACCACTGCAAGGATGACAAATTCTGAGAATATGGTGAAAATGTAATTTTAGTTCCAAGGGTCCTGTGTTACTATTTTTCATGGATTCTCTGAGTTTGGGGATTCAGTGTTCTTTTAACTCATTTAAAAGCACAGTATTTCCCTATTTCACTGCCAGCTATAATTTTTTGACATGCAAACACAGAGAAATAATTGCACAGTAATTATACAAATTTATTTTCAGCAGAATGTGCTGTAACATCGTAGGCCATACTATGTGTGTTGGTTACAGTATTTTTTTTTTACTTCAGAAGCTATGCAAACTTAGAATCAAAAGGATTTGACTCTAGTAGTATGTACATATTATTTCTATCTTTCTCTCGCCTCCACAGACTTGGAGTCTGGGTTAGTTCAGATAAACTGTATTTCTGAACCTTTTCCAAACTGCTTGAGTCAACAAGCTAGACACAGCTATAAATCTTGAGGAACTGGCTTTTTTAACACTCTCATATCTGGTAATGGCTAGCAATTTCAAAAGAACATTCTTCCTTTCACTGGGCTGGTACTTCCCTTCCCAGTCTTGGCCAGCCCCCAGAAAGTGAAAACAGATCTATGTTACATAACAAACCTCCTGGAAAAGGAGTTGTTCTCAAACTGAGAGAAGAAATTGCTTCATGATTTTTCTTTTTTTGAAACTGGTTTGCTTGTGGCTGTTTGATGGTTTCATGACCTGCATCTAACCAGCAACATTGTTTTCTCCAGCTGATAGACTATAACTGACTTTTTATAGTTTATGACATTTCAGAGATTTCTATGGCTTTTCCCCTCATCCCATCACTCAGAGATAGTGCTCAGAGAGAAAATAAATAAATAAACAAGCATAAGTTTAAAAAAACTTGCCAGATTTGTTGACTAGAATATGCCAGAACAATTTAGAGGGTAAAAAACATTTTGAAAAAAAATGTGTTTTTCACACTTGGGTTCAAACTTTGAATCATATTGTTTACCTTAGTGGTTTTCCTCATTTAGAAAACCCATACATGAGTTTTTCTCAATCTATTGTGTCCTTCAGGGATCAGCTATAAAAAAAAGTCAAAACAGGCAGTGACCTATTTTAATGTATCCATTCATTCATTCAACAGACATGTATTGAGCACCAACTTTGTGAGGGAGACAAATCTTAAAAAGTCCATGTCTAAAGAGTTAGAAAGACATAACATTGCTAATTATAATATAGAGGGATGTCCTACACAGAGGGTACCCACAAGCTATTTTGGGAATGTAGAATTGTAAATATAACTCTTTCTATGGTATAAGAATTGGAGGGATGCTGATCTTAAATCAGGCTTTTTGGAGCAGATGGAATCTGAGCAGGATTTGATCGTTTAAAGAGTAGTTTTCTACACCCAGCTACTCATCAGGGAAAATCTGCTGAGTTTTTCATAACCCTGGGATGGGAGGAGGGCTGACACAAGAGATCCTCCATGATACCAAAATGACCTTTCCCTAAAATTCTCTCTGCTGTTTATTTTAAATCTGCACTGTAAATAGAGAAGCCATTTTTCAGAGCTTCAGAGCAGTTTTGTACCTTCAAGGGCCTAATATTAAAACACAACAATCCCTAGAAGAGATGTTGCCTTAATAGCTTGCATTTATTTTCAAACTTACTGAAAGCAGCATGGTGGGTGTAGAGGGGGCACCACACTGGAGGGGGAGAGATGCCATAGGCACCTTTTTCCCACTGTGTTATTTTCTCTTGGAAAAACCCAGAATTGGTTCTGCATAGCAGTGAGCAGGGAAAACAGCAATGGAGAGAAGAAAGTAAACATCTGTAGGAGATAAACCCTACGGAATATGGAATTAAGAAATGATTAAATTGTATACCCTCCCTCTCTCTTCCCTTTCTCCTCATCTTCTCTTGACTATCTAATACAGATTATGTGTCAGTGAGATGAGAGGAGGCAAGATAGCCCTTAATTTTAAAACAGATTGTTTTAAAATTGTCTCAGTGTGCCCTCACTGAGACAAGGCACAACTATTTGCTAGATAGATTTTCAGAGGTAAATGGAAACACACACACATACACACAAAGAACGTTTAGTATACATGAGAATCAAATGTGATAAAATAATTTTTAAAAGGCTACTGGTTTGAGAGAGGGTAAGTTTTGGTAGCTTAACATTTGATGTAATAATTTAAAAATTTTTGGTTGAAGGCAAATTTCTCACTTGCTGTACAAACATGTTGAAGGCAAAAATACAACATTGTTATATAAGAGTTTCAATATTTTGGACCATAAAGATTGTTACTTTTGCTTCATTTTGGCTAGAGGATCAATAGCTGGCCTCTACACATGAGTGTTTATACACTAGAGTTCAAATCCCTGCTGTACCTCAGGCTAGCTTCAGCTTCACTTACTTGGATGGTTCAAAGACATAAAATATTGCTTAAAGTCAGGACCATAATAGCAGCTACACCCTCAGGCAGCAGCAGCAGCAGCAGCAGGAAGGCAAGAGCACACTTACAGCAGTGTTGTCTATCACAGGGAATCTGCAGTGCCTGTGTAACTCATCCTCTTCCTTAGTGGAAAATGGTTACAAAATCCATAGTAAGAACACTGCAGCTGAAATACCATAGAGCTCACATTGGAGGTGCCCATTCCTAGTGAGGCAGAATTCTTACGGAACCAGCTGTATATCTTCAAAACCTGCAGTGATGGCAACATTTTATTAACAATTAATAACGAGCTTTTTCCTGGAAACAATTTGGCAGTATATTTTAAGAACTGAGAAAATCTCAAACCCATTGAGCCAATGATTCCTCTTCCTGGAATTTATCTTAAGGAAAGTAGGTACCTTCTTTCAGTGTAGGCACTATTCTCATAAACCCGTGGCCAGCTCCACTGTTCCGTTTGGGAATGTGCCAGCAAATACCCTCTGGAATGGCCTGAGTGAACTTTTCTTGCCTCATGCTTGGCAGTGAACTATTTTCCACATAAACCAGAGGAAACAGCCCAGCTGTGTCAGCCTAGAACTCAGCTGCACTCTCTGCAAACATTTCCCATAGCTAAAAGCTTGCTTCAGGGTTTTTTAAAACACAAGAGAGTCCAATGTCTACTTTGGAGCCATAGAGTTATAATGTCACACCTGCCTCCTGATTTTATGAAGTAAACCTGTTCAGGTTCAATATGAATGTTCCTTGTTATGTTTAGGTTATATAGAATATATATGTTTTGGCAGATTTTTATATCTAAAAGCTTCTACGGTGTTTTTTGCACTTGCTGAGATGATGTGCCATTTCAGCACCCTTAGTAATTAATGCCTTCTTTGAAGTCCTCTGGTTTCTTTGTAAATAATATTTATTTCCCTAATCATGAAGGTAATATACCCCCCCTGAATAGAATGTGCAAAATATACAAAGAATACGGAAGAAGAAACAAAAACATGAATTAGGTTGCAACATCTAAAATTGCCCTTTGGTAGGTTAAAAACAAATGGATGTTGGCATGTGATTCAATTTAATATAATGTCACCATTTAGTGAGAATCACTTAACCGTTTGAGGTATGTATTTTTACATAGATCCTAGAGATTTCCTTATGGTCCAGCAAGCTCACCAGTGAATTGGTGTTGACACTTTGGCTGAAAACAAGTGATGTGTCCTTCTCTACATATGTGCTCGAGCAAGTGAGCTAGAAGGTAGCTGGATAGGAATTCAAAAGGGAACATGGTGACTTTCTGCCTTTCTTATTGGAAACATCTATAACAAAAGGACATATACAGCAAGGATTAATATCTGTTGAACATTTACTATGGGTAAGGTACTGAGGCTTAATGACTTGTTTTGATGGCAGGGATGGAATCAAGGGACAGAATTCTATATATCCAGTCACCAACTCCTTTTTCTATCCACGCATCTGCTTTTGTGGTAGTTGGCTTGTGTAGCAGCTTTTATAATATGGCCATAAATTCTTTAACATTCCTCCCATGAAAAATAGGATGTTCCTTCCTTCCCAGCCCCACCTTGCATTGAATTTGAGTAGGCTCCTGGTTGCTTCAAACAATAGTTTGGGGGATAAGTAATGTCATGTAACCTCAAAGCTGGGTTTTTAAAAATGCCATTTGTATCCTACCCTGTTCTCTGAGAACACTCACTCTTAGAGCCTTGGTCCATGGTATAATTAGTCTGACCACCCAGGGGCCACCATGCTGGAGACAGCATGTGCAGAAACCACATGTGGATACCACATGGAGAGATTCTGAGACTACAGGACCAGAGAGAGCCTGAAAGTCACTTTAGCTCCTCTGGACCATAACAGCTTAAATCATCCCAGTGAGGCCCCAAATATTGTGTCCAAATTGCCCAAATTGTGGTTGTGTGAATAAAATACCTTGTAGTTGTTTAAAGCCACCAAATCTGGGCATGGTTTTTAAAGAGAATAATGGAAGTTGAAGGACTTATACTACTTGACTTCACAATTTGTCATAAATCTACATAAACAAAGTGTGGTGTTGGCATCAAAATAGACAACGAAACCAATTACTGACTTCAGAAATAGATGATAAAACTTCCCATGATGGTCAAAGTTTATATTAAAAACTAAAATACCTAAATCTATGGATAAGTATAGTGTACAATATGTACATTGTGAGTGGGAGGGCCAGGTGCAGAGCACCAGTCTAAAGGGAGCAACTACCACTGATAATTTCCATTTTGAAAATGGATGTTTAGGTTTGCTAGATCATTAGACTTGAATTTAAAATATTTTGTACCATAAAACCTCATCAAAATATTTGTGGACTTATCCTGGCACTAATCCAAATGTTACCTTTATGGAAATTAGAAAAAAATGGCTCTTACTGAAGACAATTCATCATCATATGTTGGAAACTTTTTATAATACAGAAATGTACAACGTCTGTGAAAGTAAACAGTGCCTGAGGATTTGTGTGTGTACAAAATCTTCACCATATGCTGTGAGCTCTGCATGGTCTGGATTCAGCCAGGGAGACACAATCTTGCCATCTCTGCCTCACATCCTGGCAAGCCCTCAGCCTGTTTTGGCCTTGGAAGACCCAAAGAATCCATTTTCACTTTGCATTGCTTGGTTTCTTATAAAAGCTGTATATTATCACACTAATATGTGGTTGTTCACCTGACATGGACTATGATTAGATCTGCAGAGTGACAGGAGTTCTGCCTTAGGAAATATTCTGAGAACAGGTTTTATTCAGAAACTTAATAATCAAACCATAATTCAAATCAGTATTCTGCTTCCAAAAAATAATTATCATCTATATTTTTAACGATCACATTTGTTACTCAAAGAGAATAATTTATTTATTTATTTATTTTTGTAATATTATAACCATATGTTATCAAAGAGCTATGTGCCAAGAGATAGTGCAGTCCTATGGTTACATGAACAGATTTTCTCTGAAATTGGGTTAAAAGGTAATTTGCTATGCTGCTGGCCCCTAAGTCATTAGTCACAGTGGCCTAAGTGCATTCTCTTATAATTCAATATCAAAGAAATTGCTTTTATGGCATTAACTATATTATATTCAAAATTATATAAATTATTAAAACACTATGCCTTACTGCCAAGATATAAGACAGTTCACATGAAAAAAAGTTGCATTTTAAATTATTCATTGGAAAAAAAGGCAGGCTCTTGACAGAAATTGTTTTATACTGGGACTAGTTTCTAGGACTTACATTTAAATATGAATCACAAAAACTCTAAAAACTTCAGATACTCATAATTCTCTTCATCTTGAATAAGAGTTTTATCTCTTTTAACTCCTTGATTTCCATGACGTTCATTAAATATTACATATTGTCTTTTACCTAGGTGCTATTTAATGAGCATTTTCATTGGTAGTGAAAGTATTCTTAGGTAATCCTTATGAGTCATGGTAAAAATGATGTGGAGGACCCATATAAAAATACTAAGATATGGTGACTCACATTAGTATTTTGAGTGGAATATAGAAACTATATAATCACTGAATATATATATATATATGTGTATATATACATACACAAATTATATATATGTACAAGGGGTATTAAAAAGTTCATGGAAAATACATATTATGAAAAAACAATGAATGAATTGCAAACATTTTTTGCAGCACAATAAACTTGTACTAACTTGTTATAACATATCTGAACAGGATCTAGTTTGAGGCATCAAGAAGGAGAAAACATCAGTTTGAAAAGAGTCCTTATCAGGGCAACATGAATTCTGCCAAAATTGAAGAACAAACATCAAATTTATGGTGAAGCTTGGGTGGGATACTGGAGAAATCATTGATACTTTACAAAATGACTATGGGGACAATGTGCCAAAGAAATGAACAGTTTACAAATGGATAACTCATTTTAAGAAAGGATGAGACAGTGTTGAAGAAGAAGCCTGCAGCAGCAGACCATGCATATGAATTTGAGAGGAAGAAATTAATCTCGTTTGTGCCTTAATTGAAGAGGACTAATGATTGAATGCAGAAACAATAGCCAACACCATAGACATTTCACTGGGTTCAGCTTACACAATTCTGGCTGAAAAATCACAATTGGGCAAATTTTCTGCTTGATGGGTGCCAAAACTGTTGTTCCCAGATCAGCTGCAGACGAGAGCAGAGCTTTCAATGGAAATTTTAAACAAGTGGGATTAAGATCCCAAGCATTTCTTCATAGAATTGTACCTAGAGATGAAACATGGTTTTACCAATATAATCCCAAAGACAAAGTACAATCAAAGCAATGTCTACCAAGAGGTGAAAGTGGTCCAGTCAAAGCAGAAGCGGACTAGATGAGAGCAAAAGTCATGGCAACAGATTTTGGGATGCTGAAGGCATTTTGCTTGTTGACTTTCTGGAAGGCCAAAGAACAGTAACACTTGCTTATTGTGAGAGTGTTTTGAGAAACCAAAATTTAGCAGAAACATGTGCAGGAAAGCTTCACCAGAAAGTTCTTTTCTACCACAACAATGATCTTGCTCATTCCTCTCAACAGCAGCAATGTTGCAAGAGTTTCAATGGGAAATCATTAGGCATCCACCTCACAGTTCTAATTTGGCTCCTTCTGACTTTTTGGTTTGTTTGTTTCTTTATCTTAAAATATCTTTAAAGGGCACCCATTTTCTTCAGTTAATAATGCAAAGAAACCCCCCAAAAACAAAAAACTGCATTGACATGGTTAAACTGTTAAATTCCCAGTACCCTCAGTTCTTTAGATATGGATTAAATGGCTATCATCACTTTAAAAAGTGTCTTAAATTTGATGGAGTGTATGTTGAGAAATAAATTTATATTTTTTATTTTTATCTTTTAATTCCATTTTTTTCATGAGCCTTTGGTAGTCCTCTCAGGTACATGTGAATATATGCATATATGTATATTAGTTATATAGCTGGATACATATTATATTGAATATAATGTGTGTGTGTGCGTGCTTGTGTGTGCATCTTATAACATTATATGTGTTTGTTAACAGTGGAATATGGTAATAAAAGGGAAAGTCTAATTATAGGAAGACTAACCTCAAAAGGTTTCTCTCTTACAGATTTATATATTATTCATTTGGTTTGAAAGTTTTTATATATCACTTCCATGCACCAGGGACTGTGATAGGTGCTAGTGATTTAAAATTTAATAAAATAGAGTTGCTGCTTTTGACTATCTTATATACTATGGAAGAAAACAGATACAAAGGTAGAGTAAAAATATAATTATATCAAGTTATATGAGAGACAGATACATAAAATATTATGAATATCATAAGGGAAATTTGCACAACCCAAACAAAGGTGGCAGGATGATGATGAAAATACGCAGATAATTTGGGGGATAATATGTTGTAAATATCTAACTAGAGAAGTGCATTCCAGGTAGAGTGACGTATGTGTGAAGGTATAGGGTTGAGAAAGATCAGAATGCATTTGTAGACCACTGATTCTTCCTTGTGGCTGCAACAGTTGATTGAACTGCTTGGCTGGTCACATCTAAAATTATTTTCTCTATTCATTTTCAAGCCATGAGCAAATATTTTTCTAGATATTTCTGGAGAATCCAGATGAATACAGGAACTATTTTACCTTGATTCCTGAGTATGCTATGGGATCATATTTTCATCAGTTCTAAATGTTTGGGGATTTAGTCTTTAACACATTTATTAAAAATTCATTCTCCTTTATATTAATTACTACATTCTGAGGAACAGAAATACTTTCCATTTCTTCCTTTTGAATTAAAATACAATGTGAGTGAACTACTTCCTTGGGTATTAGCTAAGAAACACTGGTTTTCTTTAGCTTCTATAGGTATTAGCTATATAACATATTTTCATATCCCAGTTGAGAAGTATTTCTATTTTGGCTTTCTAGATACTATCATATTCTATTTTCAAGAATTTTAAAATATGGTTAAGACTGCAAAATATATTCCCTTTGGCACATGTGTTCTGTAACTACCTCTAGGCTATTGAACTTTCTTTTTTTGAACACTTGTTCCATCTTCCAAAAATAAGCCAAACTCTTTCTTCCTTCTGAAAGTTGTAAAATCCAAATAAATTATCCAAAAAATGTTAGCTCTATTATTTCATATGTACACTTACACCTATCACCACTGCTTATCTTTTTTTCATTTTTACTACTATAATGAAAGAACAGAAGGATAGAAATTATATCTATATTTTTGGTTTGAGAGAAGTGAATGGCAAGGATTGGCTATGTCAAAATAACCCAATTTACCTTTTGGGTACGTTAACTATCTTAGCAGATAAAGGGAATTCTACACAAATATTGAGAGTGTACAGATTTCAGGATCCATTTGACAGTTGCTAATGATAGTTTGAACAATAAAATAAGGAAGTGTGGACAAGGTGCTCTCACAGCTAGAGTTCTAACTGGTTAAGTCAATACAATTTGTATTGGTGGTAGATTCTTGTCAGTATGAAGGGAGAATGTCATAGGAGTTCCATAAGAATCTGTGTTTGGCTGTTTTCTTTCCTGTATTTTAAATAACTTGAATGAGTCTCTTGGAGACACGTTTACTGACAAAACTCTATCAGAGGGTATGTGTTCAGTTATAGTCACCACAACATAAGAGTGACACACTGATATGTTATTTTGCAATTAGAGGTCTGCCAGAATAGTAAGATACCCGGATACAACATCATCTTAGGAGGGTAATGAAAGGACTAGAGGTGTTTATGTAAAGATAAGAAATGTAAGGAAAAACAATGTTTGGATTGGCAGGGGATTTATCCTCTGTTGATCTAGTGAGTAAAATAATGGTAGATTTCAGGAGGTTATAATGAAGTATCCTAAACAAGGAATATCCTAACAACAAAAGATGCTATTTCAGGAGAGTGCAAGCTTCCTGGCATCAAGAGATTTCCAGAGAATATGGAAGACCAGAAGGATTAGAGAAGGGTGTTTCTCTACTACATTGAGTGCGTGCTTGAATCAAGTATGCTGTTAGGAGTTTCCAACTGTTGTGTTCTTTGACTTTTGCTGTACTGTATGCATGCATATGTGAGGAACAAACTCTAGTAAAATACCATGAACACGTTCAAGGGCCTGGGTTATTAGAAACTGAAAATGAGATCTCAGGTGGGTAAGTGATGAGCAAAGAGCATGAGCTCAGGAATGGTGACAGGATGGGGGATAATTGAGGGTAAGGAGGAGAACATAAGAGGGATAGCAACAAAAATGTAGAGAAAATGAGCAAGCCCATAAAAGGAAAGAAATAGAATTTCTTCCTATATTTCCTTTAATAATGTAAAGTATGGCCTCCCTCTTTTCAAAAGTATTTTAAGCAAAAATGTGTGACTGGAAAGTATGCACTGATAAACAATATCAATATCAGGGTGTACCTCACCAGGTGTTGTCCTGGAGCTAAGTCGTACCAGCATGTGGAAGCTGATTGTTAGATTTTTCAGGAAATTTTTGAGCTGCATTTTATACATAACCTTAATTGAAATTAAATGATATAGCATTGAGGTTAAATAAATTGTATTAAAAGGAGACTTTTAAAAACTGAAAACATATCATTTCCTAAATATTTTGTGACATTTTACTGTTATCTATTCTCTTGGGGTTAGTTACATGTATTGTATTTATATGGTGGAACTGCTGGTCTGCTACCGCACATCTCAACTTTGTGTTTACTGGTGTCACAGTGGTGGTTTGAAATTGCCAACTGGGAGAGTTTACAGTATGGAAAGTGGCAAATGCTACAAATCATGGCTTTTATTTGGAGAGTTGATTATTAAATATTAATCTGCAACCTACCGACCTTTACCTTTACATTTAAAGTAAAAGTTATTCATTTAATAAATATGCAAAAACAGTGTTGTATAATAACAAAATATTCCATCCACAGTGCTCCAACTATGTACGATCAGGTACTGAGAATATAAAAGGGAATCCAGGAGTGGTCTTGCCCTCACAAAGTCTAGGGCCTAGTCAAGAGAGAAGATGAGAACACCGCTAACTATAAAGTAATGTGGAACATCCTAAGGGTCATGAGAAAGGTTCAAAGAAAAAGATTATGGGATTTTAGGTAAGACAATGATTAGTTTTAACTGGGAGTAGGTAGAGGAGTGGCAGGAGGAGAGAAGAATCAGAAAAGACTTGATGGAAAAGATAACATTTCAACTAAGCTTGGGATAATGGAATAAATTTATATTGGAAAGATGAAGGAAGAATCGTGAGATCAGTATTTGGAAATAAACAATTATGTAAGCATATAGGGCCCATATTTGGAGATCAAGCAGTTTAGCTGTAAAAGAACTTGGCTAAAACAAGATTAAAATGGCAGAATGGGAATATTATGGAAGACCTTCAGATAAAGCACTGCTAAAATAAACAAACACAAAAGCAAACACACCCCAAATGGTTATTTACTGTTTTCCCTCTGAAGGCTTAAAACTTAATAGACCCAAATAAGTTCTTGTCTAATTTTTAGAATGGAAAGAACATTTGATTAATAGCTTTATGATGGAAAAAAGATAGACTAGTTTTTGCTATTTAAAAACTCCAATGGCCAATTTTATATTTGCCTTCCCCAACATAATATGAATATTAGATTAAGTGTTTATACCTAAGCAAATTTTTGTGAGTTTGTGTGCATTATAGCAGTCACAGTATCTGCATCCAGATTGATGTGTTAGTATAAACAGATGGAAATATGTTTCTCAGTTGATGAATAACATAAGAGCCCTTCTCCTCCTGTTTCCCCAAACACCTAAACCCACATCCTTTCTGCCCCTGTTTCCCTTTTTCCTCACATTATCTCTTAATTGTTTTTTATCTCCAGAGATGAGATGACCACCTGCCTTTCAAACATATTGCAAAAATAGCAGTGACTATGGTTGATTTTTGCCAGTTAGTTATTTTATTAAAAAAAATATGTACCACATGACAACAGAGTCACCAGCTGATTAGAAGATTTATTACGTATATTAGATAGTGCTGTTTGTAGGGAGTCAGCAGAATTGTGCTATGACTCTAATATCAAACTGTTTCCATCAGTCTGAGAGCTGTAACATTCAAAGGGTACCTTAAGGAACTGAGTTATATGCTTGCTCCTAAATGGCCCTTTTAAAATGGGGGATTAAGTAAAATTTATAAATAAATAAATAAATAAATAAATAAATAAATAAATAAATAAATAAACATTTATTTTGTGGTAGAGGAATATAATCTGTTTCTTTCTGGATATGGCAAGGTTGCTAATCGATCACCGAGCTCACTTCTTGTAGTTCCTAATGATTGAGTTTTAAACAATGGAATATGAGCAGAAGTGATGTGTGCTACTTCCAGACTTGGCCCATAAAAACCTCCCATGGGTGATCTTCCGTGTTATGTCCCACAGCTGGATGTGCATGGCCTTGGAAATTGAAAATCATATATTGAAGATGGCAGAAATACAAAGTAAAGGAGACTGGTCTCTAGAGAATTCAGGCTGCCTATGAGTAAAAATTGATTTGGATGTTCTTTTTATTAGCAAGAAATAAATAATAGGCCCACAGAATTTTATAAGAGAGATCTACCAATATTTAGAGGACTAATTTCCATATTACATAAACCACTCAATAGAATATTCAAGAAACAAAAGTTAAGGTAATCATTATTATTTTACAAATCTATTCCCCAAAATAAAGAGAAATAAATACTACCAATTCACTTTATGAAATAAATATAATGTGATACTAAATATGGACAAGGACTATATAAGAAAAATAATTACACTAATAAACACAGAAAACTTGTAATTATAATACTGAATTCATCAAGTGAATCCAGCAATATATATAAAAATCATGTGTAAGTAAATTTCTTTATTTCAGAAAGGAAGCAATTATTTAAGAATTTATTAATTTAACACTACATAGAAACAGATTGAAGGGGAAAAAAAAATATATATATATATGACCATGTCAATAGATGCAGAGAAATAATTACATAAGAAAGGATACTATAATTTATAACAAAAAGTTGCAAATTTGGGATAAAAAGTTTTATGATATGATAAAAGGATGTAACAAAAATTCACAGTGCTCATTATTTTTAATTGTGAATTATTAGATATATTTCATAAAAACTGAAATAAGGTAAGGAGTTAGCTTCTGTTATTTACTGCTTCTGTTTTACACCATATTGGAGTTCCTAGCCACTTCAATAAGATTTAGAAATAAGTTAGAAGTATAAGTATTGGAAACTAAGGTGCAAACAAGTCATTGCTAATAGGTAATATAATTATCTTTATAAAATATTCAAGATAAGTTACATAGTATTGAGTTGATAAGAGAGTTTAACTAGTTTACAGAAAAGACAATATTTTTTCTCAAAATAAATCTATTAATGGATGAAATTATGATAAAAATTCTATTTTACTCACAAAATTCAAATAGATTAGCCTAATATGAATATTGAAGAATAAAGAACCAAGAGTAGCCAAGGCAATCTCAAAGAAGAAAATTAAAGATAACTTATCCTGTCATATTCTCAAGTCTAATCATAAAACCCTCAGAGAAAAATATAGAATAGAATTAAACTGGTACACACAGAAAACACACAACACTCACAGAACACACACATACAGCGGTTTTGAATATGATAGTGAGGTATTACAAATCAGGGAAGAAGGATGCAATCAATGACGCTAGACAATTGGCTACCCTTAGAAAAAAAAAGATAAAAGTGAATTCTGACTTCACATCATACATAGAAATGTTATATGTAGATTAAAAGCCTGGATATTAAAAGCAAAATTATTTAAATATTAAAAAATATAGAATGACTTTATGATATTGAGGTTGGAAAGGAGTAAGACATGGAACATAAACCATAATGAAAAAGATTGATAAATTTTACTATATTAAATTTAAATATAGGTATACTGTGTACCTGTGAGTAACCGTAAGCAAACCTAAGTGAAGCCACTGATTTGTAGAAGATCTCCATAACAGATACAAACAAACAAAAAATGAGTATGCTAAATGTGTAAAGAATTTCAACAAGTTAATAAGTTAAAAAAAAAAGAATGGGAGAATAGAAAACTGAATACTAAATAGGAGCTGGCTGGTTAGCTCAGTTGGTTAGAGTGTGTAAAGTGTGATGTTATAACACCATGGTCAAGCATTTGGATCCCCATACTGACCAGCCACAAAAATAAATAAGTAAATAAAAATCCATTAGAAAATGAATAAAGGATATGAATAGTAAATCCATAAAAGAAAACTTTAATGGCCAATTATTTGAATTGCTTGACAAGAAATGGAACCTCACTCTTAGTTAGAAAAACTGAAATTAAAACAACACAACTTGAAATCCATAATATTTATAAAATTTTAAAAATGAGATAATACCAAGTTGACGAGGATGTCAGAAAATGCAAAATCATACACTGGCGAAAAACCTAAGTTTGAAAACAATTTGAAAACACCTAATAAAATTGAAGATACACATACATCTTTACAGTTTCATTTCTAAGTGTTTGCATACCCTATATCCTTGACTTCAAAGTGTGGTCCTGCATCACCTGGGAGCTTGTTACAAATGCAGAATCTCAGGTGCACCCAAATCTACTAAATCAAAAACTGCAATTAAATAAGATATCCAGGTAATTTATATCCATATTAATGTTTGAGAATCACTGCCCTAAA
The DNA here is from genome assembly GCF_000696425.1 of Galeopterus variegatus. NCBI lineage: Eukaryota > Metazoa > Chordata > Mammalia > Dermoptera > Cynocephalidae > Galeopterus > Galeopterus variegatus. Next base: position 29,834 of record NW_007733101.1, on the reverse strand, counting down.
GAAGTGATTCTCAATATTAGATGCCCATTAGGATCACTTGGGATATTCTTAAAACATTCCAGTGTATGAACTTTGCTCCAGCCGAATAGAATTGCCATCCATATATTATATTTAAATGCTTCCCAGATGATTTCATTGTGTAACCATGGAGTCTCTGTGCTAGAGAAAATCTCACATATGCACAAGGAAGTATATCAAAGATTACATAGTTTGCAAAAGCAAAAACCTAGACAAATCCTAAATGTCCATGGGTTTACAAAACGTTAGAATAGAATCCTTAACTGAATACAAAATGAGTTAACTGGGTGTTTGTGTAGCAACATCAACTATTTTAAAAAATAAAATGCTGAGTGCCAAAAGCCAATTGGGAAAGAATCATGCAGTATGAAAGTATGATACCATTTATGAAAATGCAATAAATAAATAAATAAATAAATAAATAAATAAATAAATAAATAAACATTTATTTTGTGGTAGAGGAATATAATCTGTTTCTTTCTGGATATGGCAAGGTTGCTAATCGATCACCGAGCTCACTTCTTGTAGTTCCTAATGATTGAGTTTTAAACAATGGAATATGAGCAGAAGTGATGTGTGCTACTTCCAGACTTGGCCCATAAAAACCTCCCATGGGTGATCTTCCGTGTTATGTCCCACAGCTGGATGTGCATGGCCTTGGAAATTGAAAATCATATATTGAAGATGGCAGAAATACAAAGTAAAGGAGACTGGTCTCTAGAGAATTCAGGCTGCCTATGAGTAAAAATTGATTTGGATGTTCTTTTTATTAGCAAGAAATAAATAATAGGCCCACAGAATTTTATAAGAGAGATCTACCAATATTTAGAGGACTAATTTCCATATTACATAAACCACTCAATAGAATATTCAAGAAACAAAAGTTAAGGTAATCATTATTATTTTACAAATCTATTCCCCAAAATAAAGAGAAATAAATACTACCAATTCACTTTATGAAATAAATATAATGTGATACTAAATATGGACAAGGACTATATAAGAAAAATAATTACACTAATAAACACAGAAAACTTGTAATTATAATACTGAATTCATCAAGTGAATCCAGCAATATATATAAAAATCATGTGTAAGTAAATTTCTTTATTTCAGAAAGGAAGCAATTATTTAAGAATTTATTAATTTAACACTACATAGAAACAGATTGAAGGAAAAAAATATATATATATATATGACCATGTCAATAGATGCAGAGAAATAATTACATAAGAAAGGATACTATAATTTATAACAAAAAGTTGCAAATTTGGGATAAAAAGTTTTATGATATGATAAAAGGATGTAACAAAAATTCACAGTGCTCATTATTTTTAATTGTGAATTATTAGATATATTTCATAAAAACTGAAATAAGGTAAGGAGTTAGCTTCTGTTATTTACTGCTTCTGTTTTACACCATATTTGAGTTCCTAGCCACTTCAATAAGATTTAGAAATAAGTTAGAAGTATAAGTATTGGAAACTAAGGTGCAAACAAGTCATTGCTAATAGGTAATATAATTATCTTTATAAAATATTCAAGATAAGTTACATAGTATTGAGTTGATAAGAGAGTTTAACTAGTTTACAGAAAAGACAATATTTTTTCTCAAAATAAATCTATTAATGGATGAAATTATGATAAAAATTCTATTTTACTCACAAAATTCAAATAGATTAGCCTAATATGAATATTGAAGAATAAAGAACCAAGAGTAGCCAAGGCAATCTCAAAGAAGAAAATTAAAGATAACTTATCCTGTCATATTCTCAAGTCTAATCATAAAACCCTCAGAGAAAAATATAGAATAGAATTAAACTGGTACACACAGAAAACACACAACACTCACAGAACACACACATACAGCGGTTTTGAATATGATAGTGAGGTATTACAAATCAGGGAAGAAGGATGCAATCAATGACGCTAGACAATTGGCTACCCTTAGAAAAAAAAAGATAAAAGTGAATTCTGACTTCGAGTCTCTGTGCTAGAGAAAATCTCACATATGCACAAGGAAGTATATCAAAGATTACATAGTTTGCAAAAGCAAAAACCTAGACAAATCCTAAATGTCCATGGGTTTACAAAACGTTAGAATAGAATCCTTAACTGAATACAAAATGAGTTAACTGGGTGTTTGTGTAGCAACATCAACTATTTTAAAAAATAAAATGCTGAGTGCCAAAAGCCAATTGGGAAAGAATCATGCAGTATGAAAGTATGATACCATTTATGAAAATGCTGAAAATATAAAAATTATCCTGTAAATTATTATGAGTATATATACATATACATAAAACATACATATGTAATAGAAATGTAAAAACATGCATAGAAAGAGTACATACTAACTTAGAGTAGATACTGCTAGGGATTACAAAAGAGAATTAGAAGAGGTAAATATTTATCTGAAAATATAAAAATTATCCTGTAAATTATTATGAGTATATATACATATACATAAAACATATATATGTAATAGAAATGTAAAAACATGCATAGAAAGAGTACATACTAACTTAGAGTAGATACCGCTAGGGATTACAAAAGAGAATTAGAAGAGGTAAATATTTAGCTTTATCTATATATTATCTCCATTTTACAAGTGAAGTGAATCAATATTATCAAATGGTTAAATTCATGTATTGGTACATTGTTGTTCATATTATTTTAATTATTATTTGAATTTTATGAATTTCATAAAAATTTAAAAATTAAGTAAAATCTAGATTCAAAGTGTCCTTATTTCATGAGGTTGTTATGAACCTGTAAATGAGACAATGTGATGCTTGAATGAAGTAACAACTTTGTAAAGTGAGTGCAGTTGTCCCTTGGTATCCATGGGATATTAGTTCCAGTATCTCCCACAAATACCAAAATCTGCAGATGCTCAAGTCCCTGGTATAAAATGGCGTAGTATTTGCATATAAACTATACTCATCCTCTTGTATACTTTAAATCACCTCTAGATTACTTATAATACCTAATAAAACATACATGGTATGAATTGTTATAGTGAATTGTTTACAGAGTAATGAAAAGAAAAAAGTCTGTACATGTTCAGCACAGATACATTTTTTTCTGAATATTTTTGATACTCAGTTGATTGAACCCACAGATGTGGAACACACAGATAAGGAAAGCCAAATGTATTAAATAGATATTAATAGTCATTACTGATAAAAACTGTTTTAATAAAAACTGCAACAGAAATCATGAATATCAATTGTTATTATTAACAGAAATGAAATCAATATAAAATGAACCAAAAGCATCAATCATTTTATAGCCTTATAATTATACACAGCCCTCTCTCTAATGATTTCTTTCCTCTTTTGTTTTTTCCATTTTCTCTATATTTTCAATCCATTTTTCTTCCCTTCCTTTTTCTTACCTTATCCTTCCTTCCTTCTTTCTGTTATAATTACTTGCCTATTGCTTTTCCATATGATTTCTTCATTTTCTGCTTTCTCTCTTTTCTGTTATATTTCTCCTGTTTCTTTCCCCCATGGGTGGAATTACACATGCATCAATTATACAAGTAAATTATCATATACTTTTAACAAATAAGTTCTAGATATCAAACATTAAATGTATTTGACCCAATGGAATAATTAATGTCATGATAAAATTGAATTCTTTAAAGCCAAAATAAATAATCAAACAAACATAAGAAAAAAACTATGTCAATGAAAAACAAAATACATAAATTAATGAATTTTTTGTTGGGTTGATTTCCAGTAAGTTCTGTGGTGTGTGTCACCAAACATCAGACCAATGGAATGAGGCAAAATGGGCATTAAAAAGATATATTTCTCAACACTGTTTGGAAACTAGAAGTCCACATCCTTTAGTAAGGAAGCAGTGTTTTACTTAATGGTGTACAGTACAATAAAGCACAGCTATGATTTAGACCAGACTACAATTTGTGGATCATTTCAAAAGTCTCAGCCGGTCCTAGAGAAATGGTGCATTTCTGGTTGCACATGTAGGTCACAGGTAAGACAACCTTGTGCTCACTAAAACCTAACTTTTGCAGGAATGTAGCACAGCTATGATTTAGACCAGACTACAATTTGTGGATCATTTCAAAAGTCTCAGCCGGTCTTAGAGAAATGGTGCATTTCTGGTTGCACATGTAGGTCACAGGTAAGACAACCTTGTGCTCACTAAAACCTAACTTTTGCAGGAATGTGAATACTAATCTTGCTCTCCTGACTGCATATTAATATAGTTCTATGTTATAATTGCTAACATTCTGCTGACCTGAATCCCCATCCAATTTTCTGCCACCCCCCATCCCCAACACACCCACCACACATACTGATAAAATTTTCCTTCCAGGTATATGGAGGCCTTCTCTGTACTCTCTGCTTCCATCTTGAGGGGCATTGCAGAGCCTGGGCCATGTTTCAGTCCAGTGCTAAATGAGTCCTATTATTTACACATCTCCCAGTGAAATGTACTGGGTACTTTTGAGAAGAGGATGTTCTGTCAATGTCAACATGCAGCACCATCATCAACAAGGTTTTGCTTGTTTGTTTGTTAATTTTGAAAGTAGTAATAGACAATGCTATTGATCTTTTTTTTTTTAAAGGCATCCAGAAACAGACTTTGATTTTGTGCATTTTCATCAAAATATTTGACAAAAGAAAGGTTCAAGAGACCTGGATGCAGTATAGCCCATAGCTTGTGTTAGCCAAGTTGTGTTTTCTTTTTTTTTAACATAGTAAGAAATGGCACATAATTAGATGGAAGAATTTTTCAATATGAATTCCAGTATAAAAATTACTTTGTTAATTTTATCCATCAGAAGGTTGGTAAATACCTATCATGTATAAGGTGCTATGCTCTTCTCTTAAACAAGGCAGGTATCATACTCCCCTGCAATCTGCTTTGAGAACCAGGGGCCATGCATGTACAAAGAGAAATCACAAAGGGAAAAACTACATTGCTTAGTACCAAATAAAGGGATACAAAAAAGTTCGGGAGGAGTTGAGAGAAGCGCTTTTGTCTGGAGTGCTAGGGAAGATTGTTTAAAGACTGCAGATTTCATATAGGGAGCTGTTAAAGATTATTAGGGGCATAAGGGTAGAGATTATGGGTTGGTCATTTTTAACAACAGACACTTATAATTCGAGCTCATTAAATGTTTGTCATATGGTAGAAGAAAGGATTTGTGTCATTAAAGAGGAGAAAAGAAGCTTCATACAAGCCAGTATTGCTTGCAGAAAGATGGATAGGAATGCTAAAGGAGAGAAAGAAATATTTCTTAAATACTTATTATGTGTGAAGACTTTGCTAGGTACTTCTTATCCATAACCTCATTCAGTAATGTGTCTCACAGTACCTCACAGTCATTCTATAAATTAGCAATTATTAACCTAATTCTAAGAGAAGAAAAATCTGAGAAGAAATAGATCATATGTGTCAAGACTGGGTCTCTCCCCAAGACTGGTTTTCTAAACTTAACTGAAGCTTATGTTTGCTACACTAAAATGTGCTGCCTGCTTATAAGGATCTAAGCCACTGAGTCATGGTAAAAAGATTTAAAATGTCCCATATGAAGTTTAAGGCTATGGACTTGGGAGTTAGGCTGCCTTGAAATTCCATTGCTTACTATTTGTTTGACATTGAATAAATGACTTAAATTTTATGATCCTTGATTTCTTCCCATAAAATTGGATAATTACAGAATATATATCATAGTATTTTTGTAAGAATACATGACATAATATACGTGCAGAAACAGAACATTACTTGATATAAATTATGTTCTTGACAAGTGTTAGCTTTATAGAACTAGTCTTAAACACTCTTACTTTGAAAAGTTTCAACAATCTTTCCTTTTTTAAAAAAAATATCAGAATGGTTCTTAATAATGTATACATTTCCTTCTAAATAACAAGCTTTATAGAACTAGTCTTAAACACTCTTACTTTGAAAAGTTTCAACAATCTTTCCTTTTTTTAAAAAAATATCAGAATGGTTCTTAATAATGTATACATTTCCTTCTAAATAACAATCTCTGGGCACTGACTCCTCTTCTATGATTAGATAGACTGCACCTTAAACTTAGTCATAAATTTTCTATTTGTGCTGATTATTTTTATTGAATAGCTTTAGAAAAAATAAACAGGGCTTATTTTATTTAACCTGAATCACTGTAGTATCTATTTGTAGAAGGCTCTCAAGCATAAAATCTCTGTGCTTTTTTCATTTGGTATATCATCCCTTGTCTTTATATATACATATTTTCTTACAAAAACACTATATGAATCTTTAACACTGGCCAATCAATAGCTGATGTTAAAGGACACAAAGAGCTGACCATTCTCCCCTTGCAGATCGAGTACTCTCTTGTGATATAAAGCAAACAGCACAGCTGGGTGGAAGAAAGAGCTGTAGAAAAGCCAGCCCCCTGAAGCTATGACTGGCTTTCTGATATTGCCACTGACTCCAGCCCATTTAGAGAATAGAATCAGACTTGGTGAAGCAGGGTCCCCACATTTACCCCAAAGATAAACAGCAACTGAAAATAAAATGCATGAATGCTCATAAAGATTAAGTTCGTGATGAAGTATCATCTTAAATGAAAAATAAAGGAGGTAAATGTAAATGTAAAAAAAAAAACCCAAAAAACAAAGCTCCAACTAAAGAGTAAAAGAAAGATGACAAAGCAAAGACAGTAGGTGGAAATATAAAATAACATATAAAATAGGATAAATAATAACTACTATTGATTGCACATTCACTATGTGTCAGGCACTATTCTAAGCACTTCTTCACAATATTAGTGTGAGACATCATTATTCCTATTTTGCTGATGGAGAAACTAGGGCAAATTCACTAACTTGCTCATATCACTTAGCTGTTACTTAGGGTTCTAGGATTCAAACTAGGCTTATCTGACTCCAAAGCCTAATTTTTTTCCCCAAGACTAAGTAGGCAGAAAAGAGAAAGAATAGAGATTTCTAAAACAAACCTGGAAGAGAAGAAGAGCATATTAGATAGAGAAAGCTTAGCAGCTCACAGAGCTGAGGAAGAGTGTTGGTATCACATACAGTCCCTTTCGATCCCGTGTTTTGTTAGTGTACTCATGAATGCATTCATAGATGGGGATGTGAGCACAGTTCATGTAAAAGCTGCAGGTACTGTACTAAGGCATTTACTGCTCTGCATTATTAAATTAACATCCTCACTTATCAGCCTTACTGGACCCTTGGTGAAGCAGGGTCCCCACATTTACCCCAAAGATAAACAGCAACTGAAAATAAAATGCAGTAATGCTCATAAAGATTAAGTTCGTGATGAAGTATCATCTTAAATGAAAAATAAAGGAGGTAAAATGTAAATGTAAAAAAAAAAAAAACCCAAAAAACAAAGCTCCAACTAAAGAGTAAAAGAAAGATGACAAAGCAAAGACAGTAGGTGGAAATATAAAATAACATATAAAATAGGATAAATAATAACTACTATTGATTGCACATTCACTATGTGTCAGGCACTATTCTAAGCACTTCTTCACAATATTAGTGTGAGACATCATTATTCCTATTTTGCTGATGGAGAGACTAGGGCAAATTCACTAACTTGCTCATATCACTTAGCTGTTACTTAGGGTTCTAAGATTCAGACTGGGCTTATCTGACTCCAAAGCCTAATTTTTTTTCCCCAAGACTAAGTAGGCAGAAAAGAGAAAGAATAGAGATTTCTAAAACAAACCAGGAAGAGAAGAAGAGCATATTAGATAGAGAAATCTTAGCAGCTCACAGAGCTGAGGAGGAGTGTTGGTATCACATACAGTCCCTTTCGATCCCGTGTTTTGTGAGTGTACTCATGAATGCATTCATAGATGGCGATGTAAGCACAGTTCATGTAAAAGCTGCAGGTACTGTACTAAGGCATTTACTGCTCTGCATTATTAAATTAACATCCTCACTTATCAGCCTTACTGGACTGTGAGCCTCTTGAAGGTAGGGAAAAAGATCTTGTATTGATCTTTGTGTTTTTAACCATTTGNTTTTTCATTTGGTATATCATCCCTTGTCTTTATATATACATATTTTCTTACAAAAACACTATATGAATCTTTAACACTGGCCAATCAATAGCTGATGTTAAAGGACACAAAGAGCTGACCATTCTCCCCTTGCAGATCGAGTACTCTCTTGTGATATAAAGCAAACAGCACAGCTGGGTGGAAGAAAGAGCTGTAGCAAAGCCAGCCCCCTGAAGCTATGACTGGCTTTCTGATATTGCCACTGACTCCAGCCCATTTAGAGAATAGAATCAGACTTGGTGAAGCAGGGTCCCCACATTTACCCCAAAGATAAACAGCAACTGAAAATAAAATGCAGTAATGCTCATAAAGATTAAGTTCGTGATGAAGTATCATCTTAAATGAAAAATAAAGGAGGTAAAATGTAAATGTAAAAAAAAAAAAAACCCAAAAAACAAAGCTCCAACTAAAGAGTAAAAGAAAGATGACAAAGCAAAGACAGTAGGTGGAAATATAAAATAACATAAAATAGGATAAATAATAACTACTATTGATTGCACATTCACTATGTGTCAGGCACTATTCTAAGCACTTCTTCACAATATTAGTGTGAGACATCATTATTCCTATTTTGCTGATGGAGAGACTAGGGCAAATTCACTAACTTGCTCATATCACTTAGCTGTTACTTAGGGTTCTAAGATTCAGACTGGGCTTATCTGACTCCAAAGCCTAATTTTTTTTCCCCAAGACTAAGTAGGCAGAAAAGAGAAAGAATAGAGATTTCTAAAACAAACCAGGAAGAGAAGAAGAGCATATTAGATAGAGAAATCTTAGCAGCTCACAGAGCTGAGGAGGAGTGTTGGTATCACATACAGTCCCTTTCGATCCCGTGTTTTGTGAGTGTACTCATGAATGCATTCATAGATGGCGATGTAAGCACAGTTCATGTAAAAGCTGCAGGTACTGTACTAAGGCATTTACTGCTCTGCATTATTAAATTAACATCCTCACTTATCAGCCTTACTGGACCGTGAGCCTCTTGAAGGTAGGGAAAAAGATCTTGTATTGATCTTTGTGTTTTTAACCATTTGTAGAGTGTCAGATATATTGTAGGTGTTCAAAAATCCCAGTTTACTCCCCTCTGCATCACTTTTCCTTATCATTCATAGCCTCATATTTCACTTTCAATCACAAGTATTTGCTTTCTTCCCACACGTATGTGTCTGTGTCCTTATGCTTTGCAATCTTCCTTGTTAACAGACATGACTGTTCCTATCCAGGCCCATCCCTCTACTTGAACACTAAGCCCATTTCCTTCAACTACTCAAGTACCTCATTACACTAATTTTCCTGTTGTCTCCTACATCATTCAGTGTTTCACCTTTATTGGATCATTCCCATAATATGTGTTGTATTTCTAAAACCTTTTAAAAAAAATAGAAAAACAGTAACAAAAAACATCTTGAGCCCCCTTTCCCCTTCAAATACTGCCTTATTTTTACAGTAAACACCTCAAAACCATGTCTATACTCATGGTCCCAATTTATTTCATTCCATTTTCTCTTAATTTCACTCTAATTAGACTTTCACCACCACTCCTCCTCTGCAACTACCTTTTCTCCCACTACTCCACGGTGAGATGATGCATATGTTACTTAATCCAGTGACCAGTTCTCAGTCTTCATTTTTCTTGATATATTACACAACATTTGAAAGAGTTGATCATTTTGGTCTCCTTGAAACACTTTTCTACTTTGCTTCCAGGACATCACACACTCCTGGTTTCCTCCTGACTCTTACTGCCTTCTTCCCAATCAGCTCTAATGGCTTTTCCCATCTCATTGGACTCTCAATATTAGAGCATCTCAGGGATGGGTTCTTGAACCTCCTCTTTATGTGCATTACTCCTTTAATGATCCCATCAAATTTAGTACTTTTAAATATCAAATCAAAAGTAGACAACTCTCTCCTGAATTGTAGACAGAGATCTCCCCGTGATCTTTTCCCTGAATCAGAGATGTAGGCATACAACTGTCACCTCAGTATCTCCACCTGGTTATCTAATATATACCTCAATCTTAACATGTCTAATGAGAAATCTTGTTATTCCCATGCAAACCTGCTATGATATTAGCCTTACTTGTCTCAGTTAGTGATAGCCTGTGCTTCTAATTTGCTCAAACCAAAATCCTGGAAGTCACACTTAGTTTCCCTCTTTTTCTCATACTCTACATCCAATATCAGTAAATCTATTGGGCTCTGTCTTCAGAGCCTCCTAATTGTTCTTCCTGCTGTCATTTGTGTTCCCTGCAATTAATTCTCAAAACAGAAGTCACGGTAATTATAATAAAATAAGTCTGATTGCATTGCTCTTGTGCTCAAAACATTCCAATAGTTTTCCATCTGTTATGGACTGAATTGTGTTGTTGGTAGAAAAAATGGACATTAAAGGCAATTCTGGTCATGGCTCTGAAAAGAGGGGGTGTAGGGAAAGCTTCTATTGTTGTAGAGAAAACATATGTCATCATAAACAGAATGTAAGTCGACATATGAAAATTAAAGGTGCTTCTGGTGAGGTCCCAGATTGTAATGAGGAATATGTCATCAGAAACTGATCATCCTTGTTATCAAGTGGCAAAGAGCTTGGTTGAATGCATTCTAGTGTTTTGTGGAAGGTAGAACTTGTGAGCAATAAAATTAGATACTTAGCTGAAGAGATTTCTAAGCAAAGTGTTGAAGGTGCAGCTTGGGTTGTCTTTACTGCTTATAATAGAATAAGAGATAAAAGAGATGAACTAAAGAAGAAATTGTTAAATAACAAGGAACCAAACTTAAAAGATTTGAAACAACTCAGCTTATCCATATTGTAAAAAATAAGAAAGTGTGTTCTAGAAGCAGGGTGTAGCTGGACAATTACTCCATAGATTACTCATAGATTTTATCAGCTATCTCTCAGAAGCCAGGACAGGACAACAGAGGTAGTTAGATGTGAACATCCTTTGCCCTTCAAAAAAAGGAAAGAATGACCCCAAAGGTGACCCAGACATTATCAGGGCTGTCCTTACCACCAGCGGCCAAGAACATACATGCCCAGTAAACAAGGCTGTCTTTCTCCTCAGTTTCAGAGGATAGAGCCATATCCTAAATTTCAGTGGTCAAGCTGCCCCTTAAAGAGCCATGGGGTCAGAGCTAAGGCCTAGGGCCATAAAGGAGATACTGCAGCCCCATTGGGCCTAGAGGGCATGGCATCCAGCTAAAAAGGAATATTTTTGAGCCTTAAGGTCGAACAGAATTTGCCTTGCTAGGTTTTGAACTTGCTTGGGGCCTGTCATCCCTTTCTTCTTTCTGATTTCTTCCTTTTGAAATAGGAGTATCTATCTTATTCCTGTCCCACAATTGTATTTTGGAAACACATAACTTTTCTTGTTTCACAGGTATACAGCTGGCAGGGAACTTTGCCTCAGGATGAATCAAACCTCAGGTCTCACCCATATCTGATTTAGATGATATTTAGATGAGACTATGGACTTGGAATTGACTCTAAAATGGATTAAAAGGTTTGGCGCTGTTGGGACAGGGTGAATGCATTTTGCAAGTGAGAAGGACATAAATTTTGGACAGAGCCAGAGGGAAGAATGTCTTGGGCTAAATTCTGCACTCCCCCAAATTTATATGATGAAGCTCTAATCCCCAATGAGACCATATCTGGAGATTATTTAAGGTGGTAATTAAAATTAAATGAGGTCATAAGGATGGGAACCTAATCTGACCTATGTTAGACTCTAATCTGATATGACCTATGTCCTTATAAGAAAAGAAAGAGACACCAGAGCCTTCTCCACATACATACAGAGGAATGTCCATGTGAGGATATAGAAGGAAGGTTGGCTGTATGCAAATTGGGAAGAGAATCCTCATGAGAAACCAATCCTGACAGCACTTTGATCATGGAGTCCCAACTTCTAGAACTGTGAGAAATTAAGTCACTCAGTCTGTGGTATTTCACTATAACCACCCAAGCAGAATAATACACCACTGCACTCAAGCAGATTAATACATCATTGTACTCAGAGAAAAAGGTAAATTTCTTCCAGTGGCTGACAGTGGGCTTGCCGTCCTCATCCTGTGGCTTTTTCAATATCATCTAACACTATTTTTCCACCGGCTCCATTGGTTCCTTGCTTTCTGGCATTCTCCTGCCTCAGGGCCCATAGCTTGCAGTTTCATTTGTTTGGACTCTTCCTTCAGATTTATGTATAGTTTTCCTTTGTACTTCTTTTAAGTCTTTGGTCAAATATCACCTTGTTAAAAATGATTTCCTTAATCATCCTATTTACAAATTTTACCTTTCTGTCTTCCCTGATAAAAATTTCTTTATAAAACTTATCACCCTCTAACATATGATGTGAATTTAGTATGTATTTTGGTTTTTGTGCTCTCCCATTAAAGTTTCTTTAATAGGGATTTGTATCAATGCTGGCCATTGTTAATCCCCAGAGCCTAGACCAGTTTCTGTCACATAATAGATGTTCAATAAACAGTTAATTAAAATGTAGTTATATTTTCTTTTCTGCTAGTCAAAGAATAATGACCTATATGATGTATCTCTAGTGCCTATGTGGTAAATAATAATATTTAATACTTTATTTCATATCTCATTAAATATGAATAGAATAAAAATAAAGTAATAAATCAAGCATAAATCCTAAATGAAAGAAATGCTAGATGATATCAGGAAAGGAATCAGGAGTCTAGAAAACAACCCTGCCATTTCTTTCAGTTTGGGTATGAGAGTACCTCAAAAAGTTCACAGAAAAATTTGTATTATCTTTCAATTCTATTTTTCCACAGACTTTTTAAGTACCCTCATATATTTATGAAGCTAATTTTCTATGCAATATTTGGAAATGATTACTAGGAGTATACCACTTATGTTAGGCTGTGTTTGTTTATTCATGTGTTATAAACTTGATAATAATAGAAATCACAGGTCCTGTTGCCAATCTTCCCAACCACTGTGACTGTTGCAAGGTGAATTAATTAGCAAGAACAGATGTCAATGCATGTAATGCAGCTCTAAGAGATCTGCTGGCCATGGTCCAGTGGGCTGGTCTCGGAGTACAGTGTAAGTACATGCTGCATATGTAGATACCATCCAATTTAGGTTCACATGTGGAATTAAAGAGATGGCTCTGCACTGTTTTTCAATATCACTTTCAAGGATAATAACACACTAACACGATTTTAGAGATAATTGGAATGTTGTATTTAGCTAGAGATTTCATTGCAAGCTCATTATAGTTTGCAAACAATATTTACAATTTCTCATGTTTCTTTTGTAAAATGCTTAACTACTTGCCTGCTGCAATATATAAATAATAGGCAGAGAATTGAAATGTGTGTGCACCTGGTTTATTTAAATGACAAATTTTTATTCATGTTCCTAGTAAAAGGCATTGGAAAAGCAAACAAAAATTAAGTGGTTAATGAAAAAATAATGACTATGGAAAATTTGCTTTTGCAAACCCCTTAAGTTCTCATTATACAAACAAATTATTGAAATAATCTCAAAATGATATAAAAATTGTAATCTATTACCATTTTCTTGCAGTGAATTTGTGTGCAAAACATCTGCCACAAATTTACCAGGAAATTTCCATTATTATTTCTAAAACTAAGCAAGATCTCACTCAAGAATCTCAATATTGGGATGGACAATAAATAATTTTAAGACATATCATGGAAAATCAAGTCACAATAAACAAAACCTTTGCTATTTCCACGTAGACAGGGTTAGTTCCTTGACCTACACCTTTTAATCAGTTATTTGTTCAGGAAGATCTCACTCAAGAATCTCAATATTGGGATGGACAATAAATAATTTTAAGACATATCATGAAAAATCAAGTCACAATAAACAAAACCTTTGCTATTTCCACGTAGACAGGGTTAGTTCCTTGACCTACACCTTTTAATCAGTTATTTGTTCAGGCAGGCCAAGAATATATATTAAAGGTGATACTGAATTTTTTTAAGACAATATCTTATAAAATACTCAAAAATCTAACTCCTGAAGCTAAGCACAATTTGAATTAAGTATTTTTCTTAAAGTTCTGTTTTTCTTTTTTTTAAAAAAAATATTAATTTAATTTTTTATTTTAACGTCTCAATATACATTGCAGTTGATTTTTGTGTACCTTTACACGATCTTCTTTCTGCCTCCTTCTCCCCCGCCCCATGTCATATCTTTTTACTTGTCTTAACAAGTTCAAGCAATTTTTCTGATTGTTGTGTCTTCTTCTCCCCCACCCTTTATTTGTTTGTGCATTTATTTATTTATTTATTTATTTATTTTTAGCTCCCACCAATAAGTGAGAACGTGGTATTTCTCTTTCTGTGCCTGACTTGTTTCACTTAATATAATTTTCTCTAAGAGCCTGCCTCTTCAGCAAATGGTGCTGGGAAAACTGGACATTCATATGTAAGGGAATGAAACTAGACCCATACCTCTCACCATATACCAAAATCAACTCAAATTGTATTAAAGAATTAAACATACATCTTGAAACACTAAAACCCCTTAAAGAAAACATGTGGGAAACACTCCAGGAAGTAGGAGTGGGTAGAGACTTCATGAATATGATCCCCAAAGCACAGGCAACCAAAGGAAAAATAAATAAATGGGATTATATCAAACCAAAAATCTTCTGCACAGCAAAAGAAACAATCAACAGAGTGAAAAGACAACCAACAGAGTGGGAGAAAATATATGCAAAATATACATCTGACAAAGGATTAATATCTGGAATGTACAAGGAACTCAAACAACTTTACAGCAAAAAAACAAATAACGGAATGTACAAGGAACTCAAACAACTTTACAGCAAAAAAACAAATAACCCGATTAAAAAATGGGCAAAGGAGCTGAATAGGCATTTCTCAAAGGAAGTTATATGAATCACCAACAGACACATGAAAAAATGCTCAACATCACTCAGTGTTCAGGAAATGCAAATCAAAACCACTTTGAGATACTGTCTCACTCTAGTTAGGATGGCTAATATCCAAAAGACTGAGAATGATAAATGCTGGTGAGGTTGTGGAGAAAAGGGAACTCTCATACATTGTTGGTGGGACTGCAAAATGGTGTAGACTTTATGGAAAATGGTATGGAGGTGCCTCAATAATTATAGATAGATCTACCATATGGCCTAGCTATTCCTCTGCTGGGACTATACCCAGAGGGATGGAAATCATCATGCTGAAGGGATACCTGTGCTCCAATATTTATTGCAGCACTATTTACAATAGCCAAGAGTTGGAACCAGCCCAAATGTCCATCATCAGATGAGTGGATAAGGAAACTGTGGTATATCTACACAATGGAATACTACTCTGCTATAAAAAAGAATGAAATACTACCATTCACAGCAACATGGGTGGACTTAAAGTTCTGTTGTTCGTACTACAGTTGGAATACTTATGATTTGAGCTAAAAATGGTTGAAAAATAAAGCCTTATGTCAATAAAGATTTTTAATACTGTAATATAAAAAGTATCAAATGTATTTAGGTTTATGCAATGTAAGAAATAATTTTAACTTAAAATCCTTTGGAAATACCCTCCACTCACCCTTTCCAAAAAAAAAAAAAATTCAGCAGGTATTTTTCTTACTTCACATACAGGTTCTTTGTGTCAGAACCAACAATCGACTTAGAAAATTGTTATAGTATGAATGACAGTTCTTGTTTATGGAGAACTTATTATATCCGTGAACTTTGGTAGGCAATTTGTATGCATTCCCTCACTTAATCCTTTCAACATTGCCTTATAAGGTGAGATTCTTATTATCCCTATTTAATAGACTTTGAAAAATTGAGTAGTTAAATATTCTACCCAAGTTATGAGACAAGGACATGTCAGATATGGGTTAAGATTTAGATATCTTTTGGTGTTAAAACCCTTACTCTTAATCTCCATGCTATAATGTTAGTGTACCACACAAACTTAAGTACTGCACAGACTTATCCATTTATTTTTGGAAAAAAATACTGTATGGGACATTTTGAACAATTGTTAGAAAGCATATCACATTGAATTTTGTGCTATTAGGTACCAAAAATTTATAGCTAATAAAAATTTTCAATTTAAAATGCAAACTTTTAACATTTATAGACAGAGAAATTGAAGACTTAATGTAATATATAAGAAAATATGTCAAGCAAATAAATAACAGTAACAGTAAAACATACTGAAAAAAGACTGATGAGGAGTGAATATAAATAGAAGTCATAATGTACAAAATTGAAATAGAGGACAGTGATACAATATTCCTAATGTATTGAGTTAAGAATTCCTTGTGGAAAGGAACTGAAGTTAATGGAAATTTTTCATGTTGAAGCACATATAATGCTCTGATTTGGGTATAGATTAATGTATGGTATAGATTTAGTCTTAGTTTATACTTATTATTGCATTTACAAAGTCTATGTCAACAAATAATTTCAAAAATTTTTAAATCAACAATTCGACCCAGAAGACACAACTGAGGATTGGAAACACGATTCCGAAATTTAGAGGGGACAAAGCAGGTGAGCAGTTTTTTAACTGCTTATTTCTTTTAAACAACTTTAATTACTAAGGCTTATTCCTACTTTTCATCTGAGTAACTTTTACACTGCGGAAGCTCATCTGCAACTCAGAGAGAAACATTGAATACCATCAAGGGAACTCTGAGATTTCTAAGGTAATTCTTTTTATTACTTCTTTTTTCTATTTTCATAAATATAAAAAAAATATGATTGGTCATGTCTCCTAATCTATTCCACTCTACCCCAAAACATCTCCCACTCAATCCTAATAAATATACACATATACTATCCTTAAAAGATTTTTAAAATGTTATTTAATTATGCCAAGCTGAAAATAACTGAGGTAAGACGATCACAATAACAGTTCTTGGTTCATAAGTACAAGATTGCGCATGACATCGTACCACTGTTTACAAGGGAAAATAAAACATACCAACTCCTCCCCCAGGAAGACCATTGCCAAATACCGAAAAGTTAAAACTCATAAGAGGGGAAACTACTCTGAAATAATCTCAGAATGCAGACTTGAATCCAATCAAATGAGAAGAAATATATGTGCCATGATTCTTCAAACTCCATGAAATTTGTTCTTTAAATTCTTTATTACCTACTATAGATTTTTCAGGTTTTGTTCTGAAGAACTCAGAACAGGTTATAGTGTTCCTATCATCAGCTATGTATGGTGAAGATGAAAACATATTTTTGAGTGCCTATTTTATGGCACCAATTAAGTGATTTAAGTATATATTTATTTCCAAGAACAATTTTGCCAAGTAAATATTTTCCCTATTTTCAGTTGGAGAAACTAAGACTGAGAATAGAGGTGAGGGAGCCTGTCAGTCACACAGCTGGTTCAGGCCTGCAGGTATATTCCACATACATAGATCAAAAGAGTTTTTATTATGCTTTCTACTGTAGCTGCATGATTTTTGAATAAACAAGATAACATACTTCATCTGTTCTGCAATCCAAGGTAATACTAGTTCTGAACTTGGAAAAGCATTAACGTGAAAATGAATAGAATCTTTTGCATAATTACTTCCTCCAACTCCTGTTATGTATTGTTATTTTAGAAAAAGAACAGAACAATAGGGGAAAATGAGAGTTTTTTCACAGAGAGGTAGACACCCACAATGAATATGTGATTTTCACCCCTTAGAGTAAACTATCTAATGCTTTTAAATCAATGCACACTAAATTAGCTGAAAGCAAATAAAAGTTACAATAACAATACCTGTCTATCTGTAGCTTGTTTTCTATATGTGCCAATTTGTCACTGGCTAGCAACACCTAATAAGTGTGTGTATGTGGTTTTTTCCATTTACATGATTAGATCCTTAACAGCATTGTGATTGAAGAGCATCCCTTTAAAGATCACCACCTATTGCTTATTAAACAAATATCTCATATGTGTGCAAAAGCAGCAGCAGCAGGGGGACTGACAAGATAAGTGATGGCTGCACAGGAAAGAAAAATGGCAATATCTCCATTCATTGTTTGTTTCCAATTTATTGGTGTTGCAGAAGCGTGTGGGCTCTTTTGGAAAGTCATGCTACTCTGAGGTTTTGATTAACCTGTATCATCACACTTCTCCCATCATCATTACACATGGCAGTTAAGTAAACAGATGTAACAGGCCTTGGTCTCATCTCTAGAAATTTACTGCCATGGAAATTCAGCTAACTATCTCATTTGTCTCACTTTCCAAATAGTGATTTAAGTGCCATTCACATGGTGAAACAACAGTAAACTAAGTTGCCATAATCATTCATTCATTCACAAAACATTTCTGTGCATCATCCATTTCTCAGGCTTTGTACTAGGCACGGGAGTTATAAATGATGTACTCCAAGTGCTCGCAATGTGATGAATCTAGATGGTCAAAGAGTACCAATTAAACATTTAAAATTTAAAAATTATTCTCTTTATCCAAGATATCCATAGCAATAACAAATAAAATAAATTAATTAAATGTATCTATTAACTACTCTGAGTTCACAGTAACATCATTATTATATATGTCATATAACCTTCTGCCAACAGGAAGCTCATATGTCCATTTTGGTACTAAGAAGTTATCTCTCTCTCTCTCTCTCTCTCTGTGTGTGTGTGTGTGTGTGTGTGTGTGTGTGTGTGTGTGTGTGTAGGTGCTCAACACTCTAAGGGAACTCCAGTGTGGTTTCAGACACAGAAATGTAATGCATGATTTCTTAATGTCTTTTACCTTCTCATGATTCTAAAGGACAAATTGCTTTGAGCAAGTAAAGGAAAAAATATAAAATAAAAGTTTTGGAAGGGAAACAAACAGACAAATGATAATTGTCTTTTAAAAGCTTTTCAAAAGGATTTTATTGTCAGAGAATTGTGATGGTTGATCCAAATAAAGTTGATTATGAGCCATGAGCTGCTTTACATTACAGGAAATAATACATTTTCATTTATTCAAGCTAGCAATCTGCACTATTAATACTTATTAAAACTCTGGCTTAACCGGCAATGGCAGACACAGGAGCAGTTTTGGGAGAAGAAAGAGGTTTTTACACTTAGCTTAAGTTTTCCTTTGTGTTTTAAGAACTAAGGGCTGCTCTCCTATTCATTTTAAATTAAAAAAAAATTATGTCTAATTATACAGTAATGACATTTTCAAAATCACAGACAATGGAATTGACAGCATGTTGTGCTTCCCTTCCAAGTTGCCAACTTTTCTATATTGCAGTCTCTCCTCAACCCACTCCAAACAGGTTTCTGCTTACACCGATCTAGCAGAGTCTCTACATCTGAAGTGTACCAGCGGACCCTGTGTAGACATGGAGACGTGCTTCCCCACTCCCCTTCAAGAAAGGCCTTACTGTGCAGCTGCCAGCTGTCAGCTTCCTCACGGTCAGCATCTGCTGCCTGGCTCAAACAACCCATGCAATGACTGAGCAGGGTGGTAGTATAACATCCCAGCCATATCGCTGACATGGGCTAATTCTGTGGCCTTTTTAGCTCCAGAACTTCCCCATCAGGTCGTCCGAGGCTTTGTTAGACTTTCATCACAGCTTGCCATGTTCCTCCAGCCAGTCCTGCTTCCTTCCTTTCACAGGTGTTGTTCTCTACTAAACATCTTACACTCAAACTGAGCATCAGGTTCCAGAGACTCCAGTCTTCAATAGTCAATATTGAGAGCGGTTTGAGAAAGCAGGCTGGAAAATGGAGTTTGATCATTGGAGCTGGATCACATTTCACCTGGCAGGTGATGATGACCCTCATTAGAAAGAGGAGCACAGACAACACCCGGCAAAACGTGGTATCTAACTGAAGATTTCACTTTGGTAATTTGTGAGAGTGTGAGGATACAGTGATAGAAAGGCATATACTAGCAGCTGATTGCTGTCACTGCTGTTTCCAAAATGCATGAAAAAAAGAATGCATATGAGAATACCAAGATTATTTGGCGATTGCTAGGCACCACTGGTGCTCCACAGCTGTGCTGCCCAATACCATAGTAACTGGCCTGTGTGGCTATTGTGAACTTGAAATGTGGCGATTCTAAACTGAGATGTGCTCTATATATAAAACCTACATCAGATTTTAAAGAATCAGTATGCAAAAGTGTAAAACATCTCTCATTAATTTTTATGCTAATTACATGTCAAAATGATAATTTTTAGGATTGATTGTATTAAATAAAATACATCATTAAATCAATTTCACCTTTTTTTAGTTTTGATTTGTTGTACAAAAATGTGACTGCTAGAAATATTTGAACTATATATGCAGCTCACATTATATTTCTAATGTACAGCATTGCTCTATAGAAAAAAAAATGTTGAGATTAGGTAACAGACAGTTGAAAGTTAGATGCAGAAGCCAATGAGACTCTGGTTTTATACCGAAGATAGCTCTAGTGAGAAGTTGAAGAAAACTGAGGGCCCGGTTCTGGGTTTAATAGTCAGATTGGCCAAACATGAAAGAAAATTAAATACCAACTAAGGCCGGGGTCAGGATGGAGACATCTGGGTACATTCCCATAAAAATTTTGACTCCTTAGACTCTCTGAGTTTTCTGAGCCTGTAACATGGCCTATGCTTACTGTTAATAGCCAGCACTTGCTGCCATCCCTGTTAAAAGACAGTACAAAGTCTTCCCTCCTCCACAGCGATATTTATCCACCTCAGGACCTGCCCTCCTCTCCCTTCCTAGCATTAGGCCTGAAACTATGATAAAGTCACAGCATAATCCAGGAGGGATGAGATGGTCTGTACCCCAAAGGATCTGCCAGACTGCAATGAAATGTTGGGTCAATGCGCATGGGACTGAACTCCAAGGGTACTTATGCAAACAGGTTGGAACATAAAATTAGATAGGAAAGGGTTTATTGATATGGGTGGGTCCTCCCAAGATACAGGATTTAACTAGCAAGGATACACCCCAGGAGATGTTGTGAATGCTATCCTAGAAAGACTCCTAGAAACATGGAAAAAGTAATGACACATAGTTGAAATGCCAGAACTTCCATAGCAGGCACTGCAGGAAGTGGCAGAGGGATCAGGGAAATGCAGGAATGGGTATTTAATGAATAGCTGAGAGACCCAGTAGATGATTATGCTCCATGTGAAGGCCAGAGGACATATCCTTTACCCAAACCATCAGGTATGTGCTAAAGCGTCAGTAAAAATTCTTTGCTAACTCTATGGACCAAGACTGGAAATAGAAAAGGCTGTTATGGATTTTGGCCTACTGATATCAGTGTTGATGATAGGACTTCAAAACAATAGAGACTAAGTGGCAGTGCTTAACTGCCAGACTCCAAGGGGGTTGCATTTTTTTGTAATGAAAACTATATCAGAGTGATAGCCAAGGAAAACTGACCCACAGATGGGGATGTTTATAGAACACAGCATCCATAGGGGCAAAATAGACAGGCTGCCAGAGAGGGTACTATTCAGGCTGCACCAGCAAAAGAGCTCAAGGTTAGATGACCAGGAGTATGAGGGAAGTCACACCAATACAAATTTATGATCCCATGCCCAGTTTCCAGACCCAAGCCAGTTTTTAGACAGAGAACCCATTCAATGAAGATGTAGTAGGGTCTCCAGGAGTAAACACTCAACAATTGCATGGTAAGTGTGCATCGTAATGAGTCCTCAAGTCCTTCCCCAGAGGGACTATGGCCATTTGATTGAGGAAATTAAATGCCTGGATATTTTGATGACTGTTGAGCACAGTGTCTAAGTTGATGTCGATATTCAGAGACCACCATCATGGTCTCTGTGTTAGAGTGAAGGCATATAGAGGTCAGGTGGAAATAAAGTTGTGGTTAAAGTCCACTTTAGGATATACTAATGGTCATTTCTCTTTTCTTAAATGTATTATACCTCTACTGGACATTTGTTCACTGGGTTAGTGCCATCATACAGGGTGAGGCCAAGTGAAAGCCCTTGAAATTGTTCCCTCCACCCACCAGCCAAGATAGGGAAAAAAAAACGCTATTTAATCCTGGGAGTGGGAGATGGGGTTGAAGATTAGTGTCACCCTTATGTATCTAAAGGGTGCAGGGGTATTCATTCTCATAACATTGCTATCTAATTCACTAGGCTGAATCCTAGAGAAACAAGATGTATCCTGGAAGATAACTGCAAGCTTAACTCACAAATATTCCCTTTGCAGCTGCCATGCCAGATGTGGTATATTTGCTGGAGCAGATTAATATGGCCTAAGGAACTTGCTATGAAGCCATTATTCTGGAAAATGTGTTCTTTTCTAATCTCAGTCAGAAAAGACAATCAGAAACAGTTCACATTTACATGGATTGAACAACAATAGTAATTTACAGTTTTGCCCCAGGGCTATGTTAACTCTTCTACCCTCTATCATAACATATTCTGAAGAGATGTGGACCATCTGGACAACCAGAGTACTTCACATTAATCCATTACATCAATGATATTATATTGATCACACCAGATGAGCAAGAGTTAGCTAACATTCTGGAGTCCTTGGTAGAACACATGCATACCAGAAGGTGAGGGATAAATTTTGTAAAGATTCAGGGGCCAGCCTGTCCAAATTAATTTGAAGGATCCAAAGTAAAGGACAAATTATTACATCTTGCATCTTTTAATACAGGAAGGGACTACAATGTCCTAGTGGGTATTTTCAGGTTTTAAAAGGGAACATATTCATTCCATACCTAGAAATGTGCCGGTTGACACGAAAGGTTGACCCAAATTTGAGTGAAGTCCAGAGCAGAAAAGGGCTCTGCAGCAGATTCAGGCTAAGGTGTAATAGCTCTACCACTTGGGCCAAACCACGGTAGGCCCTGTGGTTTTGGAGCTATCAGTGATGGGAAACGATATCACACGAAATTTGTGGTAAGCCCTAGTGGGAGAATCACAACACAGGCCTCCAGAGTTCTGAAGAGACATCATCTATTTGCAGTAGAACTACATGCTGCTTGAAAAAATATCTCCCATTGTGTTACTGGATCCTGGTAGTCAGAGTACCTGACTATGAGACACCAAGTGATGATTGTCAGAAATCATACAATCATGAGTTTGGACCTTTCAGACCCACCACATTCTAAAGATTGTTGCTGGACTTCTCCCTCCAACTTTCATAAGGAAATGGTACATTTGGGATGGAACATGAGCAAGATAAGAACACATAGGCATGAACAGGTCATTCAGAACTCCATGGCAGCACTGTTGCATCAGCACCTAGCTCTCAGCCCACAACTGGCCAGATGGGAGATCAGCTTTGACCAACTGATAGAGAAGAAAGTAGTTTCAATTTGCTTTCTGGAATGATTGTCTTTGTCTGTGAGTGTAAGCCAAAAGTGGACACTTGCTGCACTTATAGTGTACCCTTGAAAGATGGTGGTGAGAAAAAATTCTCTCAATACAAGGGAGCTTCAGACAGTGCAAATGGCTGTCTACCTTGTGTGGAAAGAGAAGTGGCCTATCCAAATGACCTGGAAATAAAAGATTGGAATGTCATAGACAAAAAATAATTAGATAGAGGCACATGGACAGATCTATGGGAGTGGGCACAAGGTGAAAAAGCCTTTGAATCACATGTTAATATCCACTGCAGAACATCCACAATGGAAGAGGCACTAAACCAAATAGATAAAATGATCTGGCCAGTCATTGCCAGCAGCCACTATCACTGGCCACATGAATGCTGGCACAATGGCTACATAAAAAAAATGGCCATGATGGCAAATATGAATGCTACACATGGGTCCAACAGCACTGGCTCCCACTTATCCAGGCTGATCTAGCTCTTGATCTAGCCAAGGGTCCAACTACCCACAATGAATGAATGGTGAGCCCTCTATATGGCACCATTGCTTGAGCAGAATAGCCATTTAATTGTAAATGACTACATTGTTTCCCAAGCATTCTGGAAAGGTCAGTGGTTTGTTCTAACAGGAATAGACACACATTCCCCATATAAGTTTGCCTTTCCTGCCAACAGGGCCTTAGCCAGCTCCACTATTCAAAGGCTCAGAGTGTGTTTAGACCACTATCATAGGAGCCCATTGATTGGGGTTCCTATTTTACAGGAAAAGAGGTGAATGAGTGGACCCAAGACTGCAGGATCCACGAGTTGTATCAAGTACTTCATCCCAAATGCTGACCATATAATGTGTTAGAAAAGCCTGCTGAAAGCACAGCTGAAGTCCAGGTTTCATGCAATATTCTGGGAGCAGAAGGTATCACCATCCTCCAGGATCTAGAATATTCATTGAATCAAAGACCTTTATGTTGTTCTGTGTCCCTGATAGGAAGAACACGCAAGTTTAAGAATCAAGGGGTGGGATTTCTAATCTAACTCCATGTAGACAGGGCTGCTCCTCTTGACCACTAAAATGCATGCTTCAGAATGAGGCTCAAATACCCCAGGTCTAATGAGTAATGAAGGTGCTTCTTCCAGAGTCCAAATTCTGCATCATTTTTTGCCCCAGGATTAAATACTTCTTCACAGGATGATGAACAGTGAGCACATCCATTCCCTTCTGGAGAAAACCAAATCTCTACTCCAAAGGGTGTGATCTTGCCCCCAAATCTAAACATAAGTCACAACATTATTCCTAAATTGACTATGGTTTATTTCACCATATACATGAATTCTGGAGAAAACCAAATCTCTACTCCAAAGGGTGTGATCTTGCCCCCAAATCTAAACATAATCACAACATTATTCCTAAATTGACTATGGTTTATTTCACCATATACATGACGGAGAATGGAAAAAGAATGGGACTCAAAATCAGGAGATCTGGATTCTGATGTAAACTGTATAATCTTCTATAACCCAAGAGCCATATAATCTTACTTATCCTCCTTGAGCCTCAGTTTCCTCAGTAGAAGGCAAGGGGGGGGGTAATAATAGAAACTACATAATTTTTTAATTGAAGTATAATTTGCATGCACAGATGTTGGGTTCATAGCAATGAATTTTAACAACTACACACTATTGTGTAACCATCATCCAAAACAGAATACAGAACATTTTCATCACTCCAGAGAGTTTAATCACACCCCTTTCCAGTCAATTCCTGCCCTTCTCCACACACAGAAGCATTAACTTTCTGATTTCTGTTACCTTACATTAATTATGGATGTTCTTGTACTTCATATAAATGGAATCATCCAACATCTTTTGCTTACCATAATGTCTATCAGATTTGTCCACATTGCATGTAGAATTTGTTTATTCCTTATTATTACTGAGTAATACTTTATGCCTGAAAATACAACAATTTGTTTATCCATCCTCCTATTTATGCATATTTATGTTGTTCTCACTTTTTTATTTTTATGACAGGTTGCTATGGATATTCATGTACAAGTCTTTTGTGGATATGTGTTTTCATTTCTCCTGGGTAAATGTTTAGGTGTGGAATTTCTGGGTCATAAGGTAGATGTTTGTTTAACTTTATAAGAAATTGCCAAATGGGTCTCAAACCTGAGGATACCATTTTATGCTCTCACCAGCAGTTCAAGTTGCTACACATCTGCGTCAACAATTGGTACTGTTATTTTTTTATTTGTTTGTTTGTTTTAATTTCATTCATTCTGGGGGTATACCATTTTATGCTCTCACCAGCAGTTCAAGTTGCTACACATCTGCGTCAACAATTGGTACTATTATTTTTTTATTTGTTTGTTTGTTTTAATTTCATTCATTCTGGGGGTGTGAAATAGTATCTCATTGTAGTTTTAATTTGCATTTACTAGACAACTAATGAGGCTGAGCTTCTTTTCATAGGTAAACCACATAGAATTTCTCCATGCTTTAAATATCCTTCAGAACACAGTCTTGATTTATATTCTCTTGTTTTTCCTTGGAATTTCATAAGTCACCTATGTAACTTTTGAAAACTACACCTGCTTTATTACCACTTATACACATTTTAATTCAGAAGATCCAGCATAAAGTCTCATCAAAATATGATTCTGATTAAAAATTGAACCACTGGATTATGCTCCATGTATCTAACCAGTTTATTAATACTTTTAATATGTTTATTATATCATAAAAAAGCAATATAGAATAATAATTAAGAGCATCAACTTTAAAATAAAGAAGATGGAATATTGAACCCTAGTCCCCATTTACTATCTATGTGATTTGGGGCAAGTTATGAAATTTTTCTAAATCTCAACTTCTTTACCTATACATTGAGAGTAATTACAATACTTACTTCATAGGGTTGTGAAGAGGATCAAATGTAATGACAAATGTAAAATGTTTGCCATTGTGCCTAACTCCTAATAAACACTGAACACATATAAGAAGAAAGGAGAACAATGTGAAAATATTAAAAGAATGAGCTAAAGAAATCAGAACACCTAATTTTAGTATCTTGATATATCCCTTTTACTACTACTGTTTCAGCTAATGATTCACTTTAGATATTCTCTCGAGTAATTTTTCTTCTTTTTTTCACTTTTTCACCTATAGTATTTTCGTTGTCCAGGGTCTTGGCATTCTTAGTTCTCATAAACCACAGAGAAGACAGGTGGTAGAAGTTGTGCTTCTATTAGCTGTTTGCTTTGCCAGTGCAAGGTCCCATGGATGAACTCTGGTTCCCTCCCACATTTCCCTGCTTCCATGTGATATTCTGATCTAAAATTCTTTGGTCCCAGTCTCTGGATTCTCAGCTCTCTTTTCTTTTTCCTATATATATTGAAAGAAAATATACAATCAAGTGTGTTCTTTCTTGCTCTGCTCTCTCTTACTCTGTCTTTTTCAGCTATTTATCACTGTATCTCCACTCCAGTAGCACTCCCACCAAATCTTTAATTATCAGAATAAAGTTTACTTTTCCTACCACAATGATCACGATTCCACCTGCTAACCATTCTCTTCACTAAATCTGCTCTCTCCTTTTTAATAAAAACATCTGTCATTTGAGGTTTATTCTGTATTTTTGTTTGTTTTGGTTTACAATCAACTGTAGCTTCCTACTTAAATGGGTCTTCCTTCCTTTATCTGAACAATTTATAAACAACACGATGTACACTTTCAAAAAAGAGGTATAAGTAGATTTCCATTTCCCTAACATTACATGTGAGCCTATGGAAGTAAGGGGAAAAAAAATGGTTCCCTTTTTCTCTGTGGAAAGGAGTATGTTTGCCATGACTAGGTTTGAAACTTCAAAGAGAGTTGTCTGCTATTCATTTGTACTTAAAAGTGCACAAACCAAACAAGAAAATTGTTTTTAAATCTTTAAAATTGTCTGCTTATTGACAAAGACAGGGTTAGCTAGTTACCTACATAGCTACATTTCCAAAATGTCAAAATACAATAACCCCTTTCCTGAAATACTTTTTAATGCATAGTGAGACCTAGGGATAATGACAAAGGTAAAGAGAACACCCATTAAACTAATTGAGGATTTGTCTACAAATAACGTTTTATTCATGATGACAGTCAACATCCCTTTAGTGAAGGAAGGTGAAAACAATTGGCTATTATTAATGGGGACTTCAGCAACCTGCTGCTTTTAAGCTTATTCTTTTGCCTAGAACAGTTGCCACTACTGGCTTTTCTCTTTGATGCTGGCTCCCCCCAAAATGAGACTCATGGTGAAATCCAGTTTGGTATGGCTGCCCAGTAAATAGCCAATGAATATTTGGGAAAAAAAGCCTTTATTTTTGTGCCGTATTGTGTTCTATTTTATGGATACATGGAGCAGAGAGGAAAATAAGAAGTTTTTCCTTGAAAAATACATAAAGCTTTTTACTTTTGAGAGAGAGAAACAATCCCAACTTTAGCACTGACGGATAAAATTTGATAGCTGCTGAAAATTCTCACAAGAATTACTAGCCTTCCATTTTTTAAGTAAATCGAAGGGTCTACAGCTCTTACCAACAGTGATTTTTGTCATGCAACCCTGTCAGTCAATGAAGGAGCTGAAAGACTCTCTGTAGATAATGATTCTTCAATTCCTTATGCCATAGATTTTCCTTACAGTTTGTGACTCAGTATTTTCATGGTAAATGCCAACAGAGAGAAGACTAGCACCAGTACTTGCTAAGTCCCTTTTATCCAATCTCTCATATTTTTTTTATTACGGTTCTCAGTTTACAACTCAGAAAATACAGAAATTAAAAACAAACTAACATCATAGAACTCTTCTCTAAAACACTTGTTTTCAAAATGAACTGTCAAAATCAGGCAATACAGAATTCTTACTTTTTTGTTTATTTCCAAAACTATGCTTCCTCCTTGGATCAGAATTTCAGTGTAACTATACGAAGAGATAAACAGGCATAAAAAAGCCAGCATGATATGTTCAAGATTTTCTCTTTATCCCAATTAACTCAGATAGAAATACAAATTCCACATCAACTGTAAAGATGTAAGAAAGAGAAGACAAAAACAAAAACAAAAACAAAAACAAAGAAAACTTGTGGAACCAAATGTATGGTCAGGTGAACAGTTCAGCAAATAAATATTTCATTTCTGACAGTTTCTATAATTTAATAATTCTTCTCTAACACATGTAAAATTTCAGAGTCAGGTAAAGGGTAGCATTTGCTTTTAAAGACAGAGGGCTATTCAAATTATACGAATATTTTCAGGCAATGGGAATAGAATAACTAATTGGTTGCTCTCACTCTGTATAATTCTTTACCTCCCTTACCCTGTAACTAGGTTGTGAATTTCAGCACAGGAGTATTTTTTTTTTAATGTCCAAAGTGTTCAGTTCAGCTTTCTCCCCATTATTAGTACTCAATAAATGATTAAACTTTTTCTTTAGCCCTGAATTAGTTCTATTTTTTTACCCCTCCATATGGAAAGCAGAGGTAGGAATAGAAAACAAAGGAAAAGAACACAACAAAGAGAAAACAGCACCTGTATTTTGGATCCCCAAGGGAACAACTCAGAAACATACCCTGCTGTTGCTACATAGTCTTTTGACCTTTTCTTTTTCTCCCATTACAAAAGATGGGTTTTCTTTCCTTTCCATTTCTTTCTTTCTTTTTTAATGTTCACTGTACAATCCACGCAGCTCCCCACAATTCCACCGTCTTTCGTCCTTCTAATGAGTATGTTGGTCGTGTCTGTGGGATGCAAGTCCTCATTGCTTCGTCTTTCCGCGTAACCTCTGCCTATTGCCATCAGAGACCAAATTCTTGAGCCTCTAACTTTCTAGCAAAGTACACCTGCTGTCCTGCACTCCACAGGAGCTGCTGTTTGTTCTGATTCTGTGTCATTATTTATTGCCTGCAGTGTGAGCTGTGCTCCTTCAAGGAAAAAAGGCTTGGCTTATGTTTTCCTCCCAATCAATGCACAAAGAAGGCTACTGATGGCTCAGCAGTGAGACGAGGCTGAGAGCAGAGTTAAGGGCCTGTGTACGAGTTTCAGGGCAGGATTGTTTCATAGGGAAAGAGGAGGGAAAAACAATCCCATTTGGAAATTGTGTAACAGCAGTGTAGTTTACTGCTCCTTTCTCATCTCACAGTCTATTGCTACTCTGAATCCAAATTAAGTTGGAAACAAGCCTTCAATGCGCTTCATGAAAAACAATCCCATTTGGAAATTGTGTAACAGCAGTGTAGTTTACTGCTCCTTTCTCATCTCAGTCTATTGCTACTCTCTGAATCCAAATTAAGTTGGAAACAAGCCTTCAATGTGCTTCATGATGTTTTTTTTTTTAATGGATGCTGAGTTTGTAGAATACAGGAGTTTTTCTGGATTTGGCTATTATG